>NC_134173.1:26529993-26829993 GCF_964188355.1 Buteo buteo | reverse complement strand
TGCACAGAAATTTGTACCAGTTAGATGTATATAGATACATATGTACACACATTTTTTTATGTATATGTATTTTATATATAAGTGTACATATATATATACACACACATGTATGGATGTCTCCTAGCACTGTACAGCCCTCTAGGAAACAGCACTGTGTTCTCAATGCCTGGCCACAGTAAACATGTTTTTAGTGTCCCCATTGCATCTACAGCCAGAAGCGGGCATCCTGTGGACTCCATAAAGTTTGGGGCTCTCACTACCAATCTCCCCGTATCTGATTGCACATCCAAAGGCTGGCAGTGGCTGATCTCTGCTTTGGACCTCTTTTCTGCCTGGGCAGGGAGTTCAGGCTGGGCTACAGCCTGCCCCAGGCACCACAGTGATGTCTTTGAGGCATTCCGTAAACAGCGAGGCTGTGTTTCAAGCTGAAGAGGCAGACAGCACAGAGTAGATGTGATCACATCCTCTGTAGAAAACTCCTTGAAGAGTAAGACCAAGCCATGAAGCTTTCACCCAACAAGCTTTGACCCCCTCGGAAAAGGCTACCTTTTCCCTCTTTCCTTCCACCTCTCTCAGCAAAACGGCTGAGCCTACGCCAGTCCTGTGGCATCAGGGCACTGTGCCACCCTGCCGCAGCCACCCTGCGATGGCCTGGTGGGGTCGGTAGGCGTTTGGGGCCAAGAGGAAACCCAGCATCTTTGCACATTGGAGCCACTTACAATGAGTTTTGTTGCTGATGGCGCATGTTTGGTTGTACTTGTTAAATCTTGTTAAACAGGAAACAGGTTTCGAGGCGAGAGGGTCCCTTAGAGTTCAAGCTCCTGCTTTCAAACTTTCCTACAAGATGCACAATTGGAACCGACTTACAGGAAATATTTAATTGGAGTCGGAAGGCGCTGGCTCCACCGACCTTGTATTACATTCCTCTGCGTGCTCCTTTCACAATGATTTTCACCTATAGCTTAAATCAGTGATTTATTTATACCAGCCAATGGTGAGTTCAGCAGCATCAAGGGGATGAGCGGACCACGGAGATGCAGTGAGTGAAAGGGAGGAGCGAGCAGCAAGGAACAGTCTTACAAAGCAGAAGGGGCTGCTGCAAACCTAAGAGTGACATATTTATGAGTCCAGTATCGGTTGCCTGCACTGATAAGCCACGCTCATTAAAGGAAGGAAAAGTCACCTTTGTGTATATAAAATATACAAGATTCATAGTCTGAAAAGACTCGACAGGAAAGCATTAGGTAAATAAAGGATATCCCATAAAGCATAATGTGAAAATTAAATTACCTCATAAGGGAAGAAGGCTGTCTGTCCCAGCAGTGAAAGTGAGGAAAAATTAAATTCCTCTATTCCATCTCCAAGCTGATTTGGCTTTGGGGTTTTGGGTGGATCTAGACACATTGTTACTGACATCTATAAAAAAAGCATTAAAGTCCATTACACTGGACTGGAAATGCTGCAGCTTCCTATAAATTTTCACTGTATGCTCACAAGGTGGTGAGAAGCGTCCTGTGCATTGCTGCTCATGGTGGCCAAATAACAGAAGTACCATTTCAGGGGCGAGCTGGACTTTCTATGTTATTTCCAGTTTTTAGGTCTCAGCAGGTTTTCTTTTCAACTGATTTTAGGATCTGTACTTGTGAAATACTTGGAAAAGTTTTATTCCCTCTTCCCCCAACTTTTCTTTTCTGGTGAGTGAGACATATCCAGGATCTGCCTATTTTTGCTTTAACTGGTCAGTGCACCTCCAAAGCCGAGGAAATGTTGAAACAACAGGGAAAGGCAAGAGGAGGGAAATTGAAAGAGTTCACTTATTGCACTCTCCAGCAAAAGAGGGAAAAAAAGAAAAGAGAAGGAAGAAAAGAAAAATATAATCCAGTATTTCAAAGCTTTATAATTAAAACCCCCCAAATTTAAAAGAAAAATCCCCCCACCCTTTTTTTTTTTTTTTTTTTTAACAAAATGAACAATTTCACAAATGGTCTGCTAGCAGTTGTCCCTGTGGAAGGCATGCACAGCCCCTGCCTTGCATACAGATGGCTAACCTGTGAGCAATGTATAGCTTTGCAGCCTCTGCAGCAAGTCCCTGCGGATAAGCCCTCAGACGCTCCAAAGCTGTTAACTGAAAGCCTCACTGATGCCCAGGGTCTTGGCACAGTGTTTTTGTTGGGAAGGAGCTGATTTGACCTGAATCAAGCGAACTTCCTTTTTTATTGCAAACTTTGATTCTGGAGACAAGAACCCAACAGTGGTTAGGAAGATCTGAATAGGAGCTTGTAGCCACTATTAAGGTCAGATTTTTTTTTTTTCCCCAGCAGAATTCATGGATCAACATCTATTTAAAAATGTGGCTGTCTGCTTTGGTGCTCTCTCTGCATGTGAAAAGCCTGGGGGAAGCCACTCCCCCAACACGCTGCAGGATTTTGGAAGGATAACTTAAGCAAAGCGCTCAGCACCAGTTCCTTGGGTCTCCGTTCCCAGTGACATGTGCCACAGTTGCTGATCCAACTGAAAAACACATTTGGCTTCTCTGGTGCAACACACAAGAAAATCAAGTTGCTCTGGTGCCCAGGCAGGGACCCAGGAAAGAGAGAGGCACTTATTCAGCATAGCCTGCTTTTGTCCTGGAGTTTGCATCAACACCTCTTCCCCACTCTTCTGCTCCAGATCTTTACATGTCCGGGTCATGCTGCTGCTATATCTCATTCTGTCTGTGAAGCCCTTTGCTCCTCAGGAGCTGACAGTTTCCTCTCCAGACCATCTCCAGCTCTTCAGGCCTCTGTATCAGTCAAATGTACTGACCATTAATATAGGTCAACAGCAAGAAATGGAAGGGAAGAAAGCAGGCAAGCAAGAAACCTGTTATGGGCAAACTGAATTGAATCGATGAGGGTGAAACTTAGTTTTCTTTGCAGACCAGTAATCTAATGGCATTGCTTTTGCACATCAATACAACCATTAAACCGTCAGCATAAACAGCTCTTCATTTTTGAAATGTCCACATTATAGACCCATGGTGTTAAACTTAGGAGTTTCTTTTTCAAGTCAAAACAAACACAGGGCCTGGCTTTCTGCTCTTGGCAATCAACGCTGTTCCAGTGGCATCCATTGACCCGGCTTTTACCAGACAGGGCCCTCACTCTTCTGGAGCTGCCTTCTCCTTTCAAGTGTGCTGGAGAAGGTCCCTTATTTTTGTCACATATCTTCAAATTGAAAGGTGCCTCTGAGCAATGCAATCAGTATCGCAGCCAGGTTTACACCTAGGAAACTGTGGCTAAACATACAATAAAACATTGATTTGCCACCTCTGGAAATGCAGTTTATTCCAACTCTGTCATCTTTATCCTCAGCCTTTGGGGACATTTCTTTATTTGTAAGGGGTTTACTTTCAAAACTCTGCATGTCATCCCCCATTAGATAAATAAGGTGTGATCCAGAAGCCAGAAAAGAGAGATCAGTTGCGAGAAGCCTGGTAGATGAGACAGCTTCATTTCATTTGGCTTGGGATTTCTCTCTTGTTCACTCCTTTGCCCTTTGCTGGTGTCTCAGCTCCCTCTCTAATAAATAACTAGTCCACATCACTAAACTGCTGCGCATAACTCAGAGCAATTTGTTACTGTTGGCAATGTCTGTGCAGCAGGGGCCCAGGAACAGGCCAGCATGGAAGCAGTAATACCTCCCACTCTTCAGGAGCATGATTTCTGCCTGATTACAGAAGGGGTCATTGGTAGGACAATGCAGAGAAGGTCTTATACAATTGCTTCAACACAAATTGTATATGCTGCATGATCCTTGCATGAGCTACTTTATCCAGGAGTATCTGTCAGGTGAAATTGGTCCTGTGATACCAACACTGCAGAGGTGGCAGGACATAAAAAAAATTAATACATATTCATAATCACCAGAATACAATGAAAGTGCCTGAGCATTTTATATAGCCCTGGGCCCAGAGGATAGATTAAAATACAGAAATTCCTCTATAAACAATGATATAATAAAACCACTAGGCCTAAGGTCCTTCCAAAGGTAGGACTATAAACACAGTCTCCAAATACTTGGTGAGGCTGTAACATTAAGAGTCATGTATAGTTTTAAAAAGGAATGAGAAAGGACTACACATATTTTTTCCCTTGAGCCCCATCTGTCTGTCCTTCAGGAACACTGAGTGGTGCAAAGAGGGTATCTTCTCATGGCATGGTTATTTTGACAGTGCCCACCACAAAATAATTAGCTGGGAGTCAAGCTGCAGGGAAATAGGGAGTTTCAGGGTCCTGCGTGGAATGGGAGAGCTCAGCTGTCCTCTGCCCACAAAAAGATTTGAGGGTTAGCTAAGGGCATGTGGCACTATGCAGATGGGGCACCTGCTTTTCTTTTTCCCAGAAAGCTCATGAGGATTGAGGGAGGAGGGACAGCAGCTCCCGGTCTTTGGCAAAAACAACCTCCTCATCCTAGTACATGCCAGTTGCTCCAGCTCAGTGCGGTCTTTCTCAGCTTCCCTTTGTCTACACACTTATGAGCATATAGTCTCTAATACACTTTTTTCATTATAGCCACCTTCCTTGAGAGCCCTTTTAGATACCAAAGCATGGAGGGAGGAAGCAGAGGGAACATGATTTCTATACACACTGCAGTCTCTTGTTGCCAATTAGCTGGTCTCTGTGGATGTTGGTACTTGAGTCTGGAAACCTTGGGGCTCAATGGAAGAGCATCAAATAGAAGGTAAAAAATAAGTCAGCAGGGCAACTGAAGGGCAACTATGGTTTACTCAGGCTGTAACATCTGGGCTCAGCAGCACTGTGTGCCAGTGCTTTCAATTTCAAAGTCATCTTATTTGTTTCTGTGGGGATTTGGGGAGAGTTTGTTATTCGCTGTTGGTTTTGTGGTTTTGTTTTGCTTTTTGACAAAGCCCCTCTAGAAAGAGTAAGCTTTCCAAAAAGGCATTGTTTAAGGTAATAATACAAGAAAGAAAATGGGAGCTGTGGGGAAAGACAAGAGAGAAGCAAAGCAGAAAGAAAAACTCCTCAGTTGCTCTCGGCGGAAAAACACTGCGTCTATAGGGTAGGATGTGTTAAAAAAGGGAGGGCCTCCTGGAATTTTTCAGATACATTTCACGGAAGATGATTTATTGGGGGGGGGAAAGAAACCCTCAGTGTTTTCTTGAAATGTTATTTTGTCATTTAAGACCATGGTAGAGCCAAGCAAGGCAGAATACCAAACTCCCAGAGCTCTCATGCACAAAGCAGAAAGAGCTATGGCAAATTGGGTTTTGGCTACAGCCATAGTAAAGACTAAAATAAAGGCCATGATGACCATTTTCCTGAGGGAGTTATGGGAGCCTTGAATAAAAGCCCCAAATTGCCCAGGACCTTCACTTACAGCCTCCAACACTTGTTCTTTGGCAGAACTGGGTTGCCCATTTCTGAGGAGGCAAAGTCAACTGGAAGAGGAAAGTGATATAACTGGGCTTGGGGAAACCAAGGTGATTTGAGCTGCTCGACTCCACAACAGGAGCCAGCAAAGGGAAGATGAGGGAGCAAGGAGGAAGGCCAGGGCACAGAGAAGCCCAGCATCCCATGGCCCTGCTCTGCGAGCACAAGAGCAGATTTCCTGTGCTGTATGACACCACTTTGGCAGATTTTTGGGAAGGGCAAGAGCATAAAAGGTGGCTGTGCTGGTGATGGGCATTGCCTATATCAGTCATCTGGGGGGGACAACAACAGAAAGTGAGTCTGGTATCTTTGGCATCAAGCAGAAGGATAAACTTAATAGCAGAAGGGACAGGCAGAAGATTATCTCTTTCCCCATCCTTTTTAAAATTTGCCTTGGTCAGTCGATGATTAAAGCTAATATGCAGGTACTTCAAATATGCATAAGGTTCAGATAACCCTGCTGCTCTTACCAATTAATTGTTTGAAGGCAGTAACAAACTATTCAAGAGAGATTGACATTAAACTAAAATTATTAGTTTTACTTGCATAACTCGCATTAGTGGCATCTTATTGGGCAAAAGTGTGAACCCAGGCAGCTTGCAGTGATAACATACTTCACAAGATGGTGGCATTCACCTCATTCTGGATGTTTCACAAATACCTAGATACCTAATAAGATCACACGAAGGAAGGATTTTTGTGGGGTATCTCTCTATCTGTGTAACACTTGCTGTAACATTGAGCCTCTGCATTAGTCCCACAAAAGTAAAGGAGCCACTCACACACTTAGAAGTCAGACACAGCTACTTGTCTTGCCGGATCAAGACCAAATCTCTTGTGTCTCCAAAATGGAACTAAAAATCCACCACAAGTTCTCACGTGATTTCCAGTATTTCCTGTTTCAAGGCAGGCTACAAATCTTGCTTGAACACTTCATGGTGCTACACCTTGCAAGCCAATTCTGGTCAGAGCCAGCAATGACCCCCCTTCCTTAGAATGGAAAATAGTTCATATTAGATATCTGCACGTTCAAACTTCAAGTTTCAGTGTGAGGTTGGTTCAAGTCTGGGCTTTTTGATTAACTCTGCTTGCTTACTTATTTTTTAAGCTATATTCATTTGCCTTCTCTTAACATGCTTTCTGTCATGCTTATCCTTCCCTGCTCCTGCCCAGCATTTCCAGACCTGCTAAATCTGCACCTTTTACCTGACTTATTTCTCTGGCAAGAATGAGCCCCTCCTCCTGCCTCCCCCTTATCCCTGTGTAAGTAACATCCATCACTGTATCAACACCTGTCTGAGCAAGACTAGGGAAGGGTCAAGGTATTATTTCCTACCCTTGACAGGTGTTATAACAACGGTGAACCACCCCAACTTATAAAAGTTTCCATTCTGCAAACTGCTGCGTGTACTTTTCTTCCTGCTATTCCATCCTCCCTGGAGGCTTCTTGGCTCTGCTCATGCCAAGGCAAAAAGCCACTCACACCTCCATGAATGCAAAACCAGAAGACAGACTTTCCCCATATTGCACGGTGTTGAGAAGAGCCAGCGCACGTGAGCGCAGCCTCAGGGGTCTTCTGTGATGGCCATGGGTGGTATTGCCCCTCCTGGCTCAAGCTTTGTCAGAGGCACAGTGCTGGGAAACCTCCTGCCAGGCAGGGTCATGCTAGGTCTGAAGTAGGAGACCCAGAGGAGCAAAATAACCGCACCGCACAGAAATGCATCTCAGGCACCAAATAGTTAGTCCTTGTCCATGGAAGGGGTCAACCCATGCATGCACTTACATAGCTTACTTACACAAGCAACTTTATAACCAGACCTAGGAAACCAGGACAAGGATCCGGCCTGACTGTAATAGACACCAGGCGGATCACACAGAATTTGAGCTCTTGGGATGCCAATGTGATTGCAGCAGGTAAAAAAGCCGAAGATAACAAAACACCAGTGCTGAGTAGAAGCAGTAGTGCAGGCACAAACAGCAGAAGCACTCTGGAGTGCTCTTCAGAGAGATGCTGGATCCTCTTCTTCTCTCTGCATTCTTCACTCCTTTTTTGTCCCCCATGGAGGAGCACACACATACACCGTTGTACTCACTGTATGTGCATAAGCCTTCTGCACTCTCCCTGCTGTAACATCCAGCGAGTGAGAAGAGTTTAAGGAACTAATGATCTATTAAAGCCATGCAATGCATGAGAAATGTGAAATATTTGGAGGATGGATTCTTGGCCACGCAAAAGTTACACATCTCGGCAAGTTAGCTGTCTTGTTTATGGGGAAATAGGTATCTCTGCAAGGTGACCTGTTTCATCCTGGCATAAGCATCCAGACTAAACTAGGTTAAATCACTCCTTGCCATTAAACCTCCTGGGCCATCAATTAATCTGGACAATTAGCTGAAAATAAACATCTAACTTTCAATTAAGTGGGATGAATCCCCTCCCTTGGGTCCCAGCTGCTTAGATGTAGTTCAAAATTTCTCATCTTCTACAAGATGCATTTCCTGTTAGCTTGAAGTTCAGAGACAACCCAGCAGGTTGGTTGTCCAAGGAAGAGAGGAGCGCCTTGGAGATGCTGCTTTTCAGAACCCCCAACACTCCACCTTGTGTACACTATTCCCTTTAGCAATTACATATTCCATCTTCATGCAAATCAAGCAATTACTGCTGAGGGTACCAGCATCCAGGCATGAAGATTATACCTGGTCTTCTATGAGTCACTCCAGGAAATGCAAGGAAATTTGTATATCCAGATAACAGTGTGGGGAGAGGGCATAAGAGAAGGCTACAGGGTAGGGGAGAAACATTATTTTTATTAAACCAGTTAATATTATTACATATTAGTCTACATCCTCCATTTTTCAAGGTTTTGGTTGCTTTGTTGGGGTTTTTTTACCCACAAAGAAGCACTGTACTTAAGAAGTAACTAACTACATCTTTTTGCATTCAGTTGATGATAAGCATTGTGGAAAAGCAGCAGCCTTCCAGCCTCAAAGGCACCTGAATAGTTAAAGAATGACTGGACCTGTTCAGAGGTAGATTGAGAATATTTCTGGCATCCTGAGATTGGCAAGACAGTGGAGAGGACCACAGTACAGCGTGAAGCATTTGTTAGTTCTACTCTCCACTTGGACTCCTGCAGACCGAGTGGTGGAATAAGAGACATTACAGCAGCCTTTGTACATCAGAGGCATCCCCCAAGCATAGGAATCCTTGCAAAGGCTACCTTTTAAATCTAATTCATTCCTTAACTATGATTAATTTTTTAACTTAGTTTGGCTATAAATCATAAAGCAAGCTCAGGGATTTATCCAGCAGAGGCATGCACAGCTTCTTTGACACACCACTGGCACCGAATCTCCTGATTCACTGGTGAAAGAGCTTTCAGTAAGACTCAGAAAAAGAAACTGCAAAACCAAACAAGAGCAATAAAATAATACCCTACGCAGAGGATAAAGAAAAGGCTAAAGTCAGCATTTTATCTAATAGTCTGTCTTCAGGAAATGCCTGTGAAAACAGTTTTGAAAGTAATAGCTGATCTGGCTGCAGATATTCCCTGAAATAAGAAAGGTGCAAAACGCTGGTGCCATTTTTTTAAAAAGAAAACAAAATAGTTCTCACCTGAAGAAAAGCATTCTGCCACCCCATGAAAGGCAGAGTGCCTTATTAACAGTAAAATATTAGAAGATACAAAGCTGCCAGAAGAAGGATTTGTATACTTGTAAGAGCAAAAGGAAATAGCTCCGCATGAAAAATGAGTGAATGGAAAGGGACAGACAAACACAGAGGAGGCCGCTACAGTGATGAAGTGTTTACCTAGCTAGGCTCTCCCTGAATCTCTGAGTGCCATCATCATGGTTTTCCTCATTCTTGGAATTTTTTATGTGTTTTTTTTTTTTTAAATTGACAGATGATTGTACCCATGAAAATCTGAACCCTGGTCTGCTTTGCTGCATACCTTCCCTTCTTCACTTGTACGATGGCATGTATTCTGCAAGACAAAGAAACAGATGGAGAGCTGGCAGGTGTCATACTCCCATTAAAGACAAGAAATGTAGCCACAAAGGTCTCTGTACTGTTATAACATCTTGCCTAACCACTGCAGTTAAGCAAGGCACTGTAACTGTTGCTCCTAAAAGGGAGCTCCCCTTCTTTCCTCACATTCACACTTACTCAAAACATACATGCCTCTTGCAATGGCACTGGAATTAATCTCACTGTGTCAATACCTTTTTCTGGGGACAGAATTTGAGTGAAATGCAGAAAAGCCACGCATCTGCAATGCAAATGATATCCTAAACGTGTCACCAGAAAACAAATGCCCAGCACATGGGAGACCTGGCAGATGTACTGTCCTGAAACCTGGTAGCAGCATAAATAATGCTAACCTCACTGTCATCACCGAAAGTCCTGGGGCAGCACTATTTTGGGGGTACATTTAATTGGTGCGGATGCTTCCCAGGCTGACACGTAAGTGAGCATCATTGACTTCAGTTTATGGTTTATTTTCCATTTCTTTAAAGACAGTGGGAGGCTGCCGAGGACAAAATGTGGAGAGGTGCCTCCGTGCCTGGAGCTGGTGGAGTGGTTCGTAGGGGGGGTGGCTGGAGGATGCTGCACCTCCTGGCCTACTTGGCTGAAATGGCAGCTCAAACCTCCATGCTTCCCTCAGTTGTGGTTTATGGTTTCTTGGGAGAAGGGGCTCTTGAGGGGAAATGGGGGAGCTGATACTCTAAAACAGGACGTAAGTCAAATGTCAGCTTTTCTGGCCAACGTGAGTATTTGTAGAAGCAGCTTCCAGATTGCCTGGGCTGTCAGGCAGTGGGGCGGCTCTTACTGAGCTGGGCAACTTTGGGATTGGGCAAGCAGCGTACTGAAGGCAGGAGATTAGGCACATGATGGACAATACTGGGGTTGGGATCGGGGGGGCAGACTAAGGTGGGTGTTTGGGGGCTGTAGAAGCATGTGCATTTTAGCCAGCTGTGGCCAGCTGCCAGTCTCCAGTTGTAACTACTGGGTTGCAGGTGAAGGAACCTGGTGCAGTGCTCAATAGCTTCGGGGGAAAAAAAGGTGATCAATAGGATCCTTATACCTGGTGGAGTCCTTCCCAGAGCCCCTGAAAGTGTCTAGTATATTAAATAATATTAACCTCAGGTACTGGATGCAGCATGCCTGGAAATTGTACGATAGAATTGAAGTGGCAGCCTGCCATCCAAGCCAGCCACTCCAGTGTCCATATCTTCCTCACATCTAGTGCCAGAATCAATCAGGTGATCCAGATCCTGATCTGATATAGCTGTTACTGGCATGGAAATGGGAAGGGAACCATCCCAAACAATAACAGCAAAATGAATAACCCTTTAGAAACTGCCTAAGCAAACAGACACAATAACCTAATCCCACCAAAAATAAAAAATGATGCCTCTGAACAGCAGCAAGTGGAAGATAAGAACTAGACTTTTATTGAGTCCAGAGGCCTCCTGGACAGAAGGAAAAACAAGTGGAAGATCAAATGGATTGTGGGTCAAGTAAAGCACTAGGCAAAGAGGTTTGAAGCCAAACCACAGGATACATTTGTCAAGCTCTTAAAAAAATAGAAATGCAGGATCAAAGCAGAAGTACTTTGCAAATATTAACATTTGTCACCTACTTTTACTTTTGATGTACTTCATTTTGAAGACATTTCTCCCTTTTCTCTTTTTTTTTTTTTAAACAGGATAATCTAATCTTTCAGTACACACACTTGCCTCCTTCAAAAGAAACACAATGACAATATTACTGAAACATGGAAGACTTTAATAAGAACAGATTAAAAGAACTAACATATGGAAAACAAATAATAAAAATATATTAAGCAGCAGTCCAGGGAAATGTTGTTGACACTGTTGTCAAATGTTCTAGTGTAAAGGTTTTGATAGTTTTCCCAACAAAATACAAATGAAACAACAACTTGTTGCATTGCCTCACATTCAAGTGGAGGAAGAGCATTCCTGTAGTGCTTCAGTCAGCAACAACATAAAGAAAAATCACATTAGCACCAAATGGATCATGTTCATTACTGATGTGTATGTCTTGTTTTGGAGATGCTACCCCATTGATTAACATGATCAAAATATGGATTAAAAAAAAGAAACAAAAAAAAGCTTGAAAACTTTTTCTGGAGCATTTTCAGCTGTGTGTTTGTCTCTGCTACACCAGCTCTTGCAGCTCATGTCCTTCAGACAAAGACGGTGAGATGAGTCCTAACTCAACAGTGGGCTGATGTTCCTGCAAGACTGGGTGACAGTTTTGTTTTCTTCCTCCCTTCAGTCAGAAGGTTCTTGTGTCTTTGCTAACACCCCAACCTGTGGGGCTGCAGAGGGAAGCAGCATTCGAGGACCTTCAGCGTGCGTCAAGAATGATCTCTGCACGCTGAGAGATTTACAGCTCTGCAGCCGAGGTACCACTTTGCATGGCGCAAAATACATAACAACAATACCTCAGGCTGAATTTAGGAAATTTGGTAATTGTTAAGTGTGGTAAATCATCTTTAAAGCAAACACTTAAAAGCAGAGAGATAAAGTTCATTGCTCTGCGACGAGGTGGTAGCGAGGAATACAGCGAGGCTGTGGGCAGGGTTTCAAAGCAGCCCAGTCACGTTGGGCGAGATAGTGCCGCCTGCTCCCGACGGGATTTCTAAGACTGCTGGCACCAGGGTGACAGGCCAGTAATCGTTAACAGGGGAAGTCTGTCTGGTGCCTGCTCTTTGTTCCAGTCCCACTTTCATATTTGAGAACCCTTATGGTATACTTTCTATTCACAGCAATGTTTTAGCCCGTCACAAGTGTGGCCCCAGTGATGATAGTTAGGCAAATACAGCAAGAACCCACATATGCTTGAGCCCTTCAAAGTATCTTTTTTTTTCCCCTCAGTTTCCACTTGTTAATATTTGACTGAATCTGTAGTTTGAACAAGTACTTCCCAAATATATTTCAGCTTTAAAAGAAAAAAAAAAAAGAAAAAAAAAGAAAAGAAAAGCCATGGAACCTTTATGGTGCTCAGAGCATTTATGGCTGAAACTTGTTCTGCAGGTTCAGCCATCTGTCCTGTCCATCCTTGCACAACTGTCCTCCTGTAAAATGCAGTCGGTCATCTTATTGGGGAACTCGCAACACCCCTGCCACCACATTCGGTTCCTGGATATCTCACTAGGATGACTTCTTGGAACCAGTAAAAGCAAGGAAGATGCTAGGAAGAAGTGGCTCAAAATGCTTACAGCTGTAAGGGGGAAGTAGGCACTGAAATGCAGATAACAATCTCTCAAGGGATCCACCTGAAAGAAGGGCATACCCAAAATGAGGGATTGTGATCATCTCCATCGAAAAAGGATGTTGGGACACCCGCTTCTGACTACCTTAAAGTGACCTCAGTAGGAACACCAGAGTTGGGCCAATGTGGTTATTACTCAGATTACCAAGTGGGATGATTACCATTACTAACTACTATCCCCATAAAAGAGGTTGTCAAGGGCATCCATTCTTGCTATTCATCGTTGGAGAAATGTACCTGAAATTTCACAGAAGTTGGAATAAACAGGGTCCCCTCAACTCCAGCAGCTGCCCTTCCAAGCACTTTGTGAAGGTCTACACAGTCTTAACACAGGTGACTCGATGTGAATTTACACAAAGGCTTCTTCATTCTGCTTCTGGCAACATAAACCATTTTAAAGAGGATATCAATGATACCATTCTGATAGAAGTTATAACAATTGTTCTTATGTGAACCTGTTCATCTGTTTTAAATCTCCTTAATTCTATGCCAGGACAAATGTGAAATTGGAGATTTTACTTACCCGGCTTCTTTTTTCAGCCATGCACATATATCAGTCCTGGATTTCATATGTCTGCACACAAGACTGTTCCCTGTATGGTGATATTGTTTGTACACCAAGATGGGGAAACAAGGATGCTGCAATAATAATAACAAGGAAACCTGTTTTCCCTTTGAAGAAATGCTCTTTGTTTTTTTAAAACTTTATGATAGATGTAAGCAATTGTGTGTTCTTAGAAATTATAGGTATTTTTTAATATACCAATAGAGCATTATTATAATAACCTTCAGCAAGCCTGAAAGGCTTTCACATGAGCAAAGGAGGAGGCTGTGGGGTTCATCTCAAAGCTTGTCTAATTACACAGATTTACAGGAATTACAAAAATAGGGTGGAAACTGCACTGCATGACAGCAATTCCACTTTCATATCGCCTTGCTTATAACTGGAACAGAGTTACTTTAGGTGAAGCTCTGGCCTACTATGGCAATTAAAAAATTCTGATCTCACCCTGTCACAGGGGAGAAAAAAGTGTTCAGAAGGTTGAAAAAGGGAGAGAAAGTTTTTCTAACAGGTTGACTTGTAATCAATAGATAATTAAGATTAATAACATTTATTAATGGTGCAGGATAAGTATTTGAATCAAGTAATTTTTTTTACCAGATCTGTCTCACTTTACCATAGGAAACCTCAGAACCAAAGAAACCCCTGAACCCAAGAACAAAACCCAAAAACCATTGCTGTCCTCCCTGATGCTATTTCAGTGCTGGTGAAACCACACCATCTCACACTGTCCCTTGCAGAGATCCTTGGTGAAAGCCCAGCTTTGTTGAGCTGGATTTTATGTGGACACTTAAATAACTATCAAATTTTCCATTGGTTTCTTCCCATTCTTCTCTCAGACCATGGATGATGCCTCTCCACCTCTGCCAGTTCCCAGACAGTAGATGTTAATGTCATATCTCCACATTGCCTCTCCTCTGTTATCCCTTTTTCCAGGTGTCGCTTTACCTTCATAGATGCTTATTCCACTGTATCTTCTAATCTTCTACTTTCCTGCTGGGAAATCACAGTTGGCGCTGTCTTGTTATTTTCTCCCTGGAAGACACCACTTTTGCTGTAGCACATGGAAAGATCATGGCTTTCCTTTCAGTAATAACGTCCCACCAGCTCAAGCAGGTAAGCAGAAGCAACCTGCAAGCTCTTGTCTGTAGGGTCTATGGTTGCTGTTGAACCCCTCTTTGTAGCACTTCTTCCTCCTGGAAATGCATCCATGGAGCAGTTCACATTTTCAAAGTGTAAATCAGGCTCATATCTTGGATGCAACTGGTACAGTTAGAACATGGTCTGTTTAAATCAGCTTGGAAAGTGAAAACCAAATAATGAATGAGCACAGAAAATTAGCTTGGCAAAACTCCACCACGATGATTTGTTTTCCAAAGTGCAGCTGATTTACAGATTTGAGGCCTCCATCAGTGCTCTCTAGGTTTAAAGCAAGATATTTCAACAAAAATTATAGCTGAAGAGCAGTTCTGCTGATCCAGGAAATGTTGTGAGCATGACAGTAAACTCTTGAGGTATGTGCAAGAGAGGTATAACCCAGCCAGTACTGTTACTTCTCTGCACAAAGCGACAAAGCAAGCAGAGTTCCTGAATTTATTGACTTTCCAGACCCCTGCCCCGCCCGCGGCCCCACTCCTGCCCCACTATCCCAATGGGCCAGGAGTGGGTTTAGCCAGATTCCTGCGAATTCCCACCAAAAAGGCACCCTCTGGCTGGAAGAGGCACGCAGAGGCTTGGCTGTCTCTGTGTAGCTCCCAGCTCCCCACCACCAAAACCATCCCTTCCCATGGTGACAAGGTGATTCCCCAAATAGTTTGGGTGCTAGGGCTGCCCTCGCTGCCCAGCCTGGCCCATAGACAGTGAGGATCAGAGCATGCGGTTTCAAAGTGGCCTTTTTTAACCCAGCAGCTTTGCTTGACATCGTTATTGCTTGCCAGTGGGATGGCTGCAGTGACCTGGGGCACCGGCGGAGTGTGGTGCAGACCCTCAACTCTGCCACGCCGCAGAGGGCAGAGGAAAGCCTTCAAGAGCTAAATCACATGTAACAGCCCTTGGAGGAAACAAATGCTAAACAAGCTGCTTCCTTGGGCCTGCTGCAGTTTTTCTTACACTGATAATAAAGGGAGAACAAGATGTCCATGTACTCGCTCCTATCTGCTTTCCACCCCGAATGTTTAATGTTCATCAAATTCTTGAACGAGGAACCAGCAGTTCTCAGAGAGATTGACCTACATGCTTCATCAGTTATAATAATAAACTGGAAAATGACTCTTTTTTTTGATGACAGAGGTGCTGGTAGCTGACATCAAGTGGAATACCTGGCTGCACACCTGCCAGCCATGGGAAGGTGCCCACAGGCATTTAGGAGCTCTCCGGGATGGATCTTTTTCTTTTTTTTTTTTCTTTTTTACTGCAGCATGCAGTTAGACAATGAAAATTTAAACTATTTTAAGACACAACAAAGTGCCCATCAGAGATTACATTAGCAGTACAACCCTGTTAATTTTGGTGTCCTGAACATAAGGATTTATACCCACCATGTCAATTTAAAAAGCAAACCCAAATCACAATGCAAAGTCAAGAGGATGTATTGTGCCCTCACTTCAACTCCTATACCATAATTAAGTCACCTGGCTTATGGATGTGATTAAGGGGGATGATCTGTCTTTAGATGATGTGACACATTGGCTAGGAAAGCAATGTGGATGTTTACTAACAGCTTCCTCACAAATAAAAAAATGGGAAAAAGGGTTCATTAAACTTTTAAGCTGTTAAAGTTAACAAGACAGATGCAAACCATTGTTCCACATATGACGTGAAGAAAGAAAAGTGAGAGCCCTTCCACCATGGGGGGAAAGATGCCTTTGTTTCTAGCACACCTGAACTCCAGAAGTTATGAAGCAACAGAATGACAGGG
The DNA here is from genome assembly GCF_964188355.1 of Buteo buteo. Taxonomy (NCBI): domain Eukaryota; kingdom Metazoa; phylum Chordata; class Aves; order Accipitriformes; family Accipitridae; genus Buteo; species Buteo buteo. The sequence goes on along the minus strand of NC_134173.1, from coordinate 26,813,779 downwards.
GACACTTCAAACTATTAATTTACCTGGGTCTACGGAAAGAGAAGCTAAAAAGTCCTGCCACAATATTCGCATGACCAGGAATACTGACAGTTATCAAACCACCCTCAGGAAGCTGGGGGAGGCTTCAAGAAGAAGAGCTTTGACAGGACAGAAATTGGAAGGAGGCACACTCAAATTACCCAGAAATTACTCGGCTGCAAGAGGGGCTAGTCAGAAATGTCAATTCAGAGTTAAAGGCATAAGATTTTCAAAGTGGCATCATGATGCCTTGCGCAACACCTCCTGGACCTCTGTGGCATGTAGATGTTAGTGGTGTAAAAACCAGCAGTGTATGGGGCATTCTCTCCAATGAAGCAATACAGAGAGGTGGGTGTTGCAGAAAGCCCTGTCTTGACGCCAGGACATCCCTCCTGAATGGACAGGGCACAGTAATGCTCAGGGGCAGCCAGGAAATGTGGCCCACACTGGTCCAGCTGGGTAAACAGGGCTGGACCTGCACCCTCCCCACCACCCAGCACCTGCCCAGCAAGGCCTTCAGGGGTTAGGAGCGCTTTTTCAGCTTTTTCTTAGAAAAAAAAGAAAACATTTCAAATTTTCAGCATTTTTTTCTTGTTTCACTTTCCATCCCTGTCTTCTTTCATGCTACAAGTTCTTCCTCTTTATGCCATCTCCATGATTTTCTTTTTCTCACAAACAGAAGAGGAAAAAATAAAAGGAAAAAAAAATAGAAGGAAGCAGGGAAAGGTGATAAACCAAAAGGGCAAAAAAACCCAGCAAAATCCCTCTATTTTTCAAATGTCAGATTTATTAACACATAAAAATGTTTGGGGAATAACAGAAAATTCTCCAAGAAATTTCTTTTTCTGAAGATAAATTCTGAAATTTCTTCTCTTTATTTTCATTTTAAAATCTTCAACCTGGCTGTTTCCTACATCTGCAAAGTAGCCTTGGAAAGACATAATAGCTCCTAAGGGCATGTGAAAGGACAGCACTTAGTGGTGCAAAGCATGAGACTATTACTTCTTGTATCTGCACATCATCATTATCTAATTGAAACTGTAGCTGAAGGAGAGGGAAAACCACAGAGCTGACTTCACGTGGCTACCAGAGAAAATTTTTATTGCATTAATATGGAGGATATTGTTTTTTCATCAATGCTTCCAGGATACAGTAAGGGGACAGCTCAGCACTGTACGTGCCATTCACACAGAGTGGCATGTTGGTGGCATGAGCAGAAGTCTGGGTGGTTTTTTTTTTTGCAAGTGCTTCACTTTATTTCCAATAGACGTGGGCAAAGTTTTGTGTAATTTTCCAGTGACCTTGATTATGCAATTGTGTGTGACTACTGCCCTAGACAACATCAAAGATGCCACTTGTTATCAGGTGGTGGGCAGCCCCAGCCAGGCAAGAGACACCCGGAGGGCACCTGGCAGCGCCAGGGGCAGATGGCCCTCCAGCCTGCCTTGATTAATGAGCTGCTCCTGGGGAAGCTCTTATTGCTCCCGCTCCATTTTTTGGAGGGGGTAGGTTACAGAGCTGGCAGTAATAAAACACACAGAGGCATCAGCAGGTAGATGATGATATACTGCAAATAAACTGAAACTACTTAATTCCCCTTCCAAATAGAGACAGGATGGTCCCAACCCTGCAACAGCACTTGCTTAGCTCCAACCAGGGGCTCAAGCCCCTCTGAAGCCAAAGGGTTAAACTCAGCCCCCTTTGAAGTCAGCAAGGGCAACCCTTCATCTCAATAGGGCCAGTTCCTCCTCCCAGCGCTAAGTGCTTTGATGAATTCCAACTGTAACACCCAAATGAGGTGCAAAGCAATATCATCTCTTCCAGGGTCCCTCCCTGACACAGGTGCAACCCTTTTGAGTGAGGCTGGAGCTGGGGCCAGGGCATGGCCCTTCCACCCTTTGTCCTATAGACCATCAGGAATATCAGTGAGAAACACCACCCACATTAAGTCCCTGCTCCTCTCTGCAGCCTGGCCGACAGCGAAGGGCGGTTACCCTGCAGAGGCAATGGGGAAAAGGAAGCAGAAATAGCATTCCCTGAACCTCTCTTTGCAATAGGAGTCCCTGATCTTGCTCGATAAACCACCTCACCAACCCCACAGGTACAGAGGAAACCCAAACTGCAAAAATGTAGCTAGCATTACCCCAAACCCCTCCCATCACAGCCAGATTCTCTTTCAATGTTAACGTAAGTTAACCCTCCCCCTGAAAACAGACGAAAGCCACCTACACTCAGTGTTTCAGGTGGTTGCATGTCAGTTACTGTTGTGGTGGGACCTGGAAAACTAACCTATGAGAGGTTTCTACCTGCTCCGCTTCAAATACTCCTCTCTTTTTGGTCCCTTTTCCACAATTTCTTTTCCCTGCAAGCCTGGGAGGGAGGTTCTAGCAACCAGGTGATCTGTCTCCCAAGAGCTCTTGACACAGTGAGGCAAAGAGGAATGAAAATTGCCCATTAATCCCTGGTTTTCAGAATTGTTTTGCATCACATTTCCTGCTATACTGGTCAAGAATTTTCTGATCAAAGCAAGTCCTTTCCAAAGCATCTTTAAAAAAAAAAAAGCAGAAAATGGAGTGAAAAATAAGAAGGAAGAAAAAGAAAAGATAAGCTCTGGTCAATCAAGCCCCAGGTCTCTTGTCTCCAGATTGTGATATGTTTTATGATCTCAGACACAACAGATTGTGAGCCTGCAATGTTTGGAAATAGTAGATGATTAAACCTTCTGGCCAGGTGTAAATGCAACCTTTGTCTTCTGATGACTGTGTGAGAATTACCTTCCTTCTCAAAGTCCCTGGCTGGCCCTGGTCTCTTCAGTGTTACAAACATCCCCTGCTTGGAGCTGCAACCGCAATGTGCTTCCACTTTATTTCTCATCTATCCAGACACCAACGCAACCCATATAACTCCAACTGTCCTGAGATATAGCAAAAAAAAAAAAAAAGTGCTGAGCAAACTACTAAAAATTTGAAAGAATGTGGATTGTGAGTTTTTCTACTTCTTCTCCCAGGGGGATTTTGTACCAGGTAAATAATAAAAAATGTGTAATGATTGACTAGCCTTTTAAACCTGAGCTGAAGGTAAGTTTGCCTTGCTGTTCCAGTTAAATATTCTCACTAGCCCCCTTCTCTTTCTCCAGTTGATCATGCCACAAAGTCCCCTTCAGCCTGATTAATTCTTTATTCTTTAGAAATTTGGGCAACAGTCAAATCTGACCTTTAGCGTCATAAACACATTAAATCATTTCACAACAAATAATATGAAACAATATTGAATAGCTAGGCTTCTGCCGAGTTTCCTCTCAAAGAGAGAGAAGCCCCGAAACAGCACAGACATGGGAGATGGAGGAAGAGAGACGGAGGACAAAGTGTGCTGATACTCCGCATGGCAACGGGATGGCAAAGCACTGGGGTCTGGCTCCTGACTGACAGGTATCAGCACTTTGGAAGATGCTGTGAGAGGCGTTTATTAATTCTTTACTCTTCCGGGAGTAGAGCACTCCCCAGGAGGCATACCCTGCTGCAAGCCTGTTGCTGCAGGGACACCGGTCCCAGCAGCACCTCACACTTTGGCTATGGTTCAAGGTGAAACCCAAAGGTGGCCAAAGAGGCCTTGGTGCTGCCGGGTCGGAAACCATTTCTCCTCTCCCCTCTGTTTGCCTGAACTTTGGCTGCGTCCAGTCCAGCCTCCCTGCACGCACGGCACCCGCTGCCGTGCGCGGTCCCGCTGACACGGGCCAGGGGCAGGGCTGTGTCACCTGCTGCCGCCTCTGCAGGGACATCCTTGGGAGCAGGGCCGTACCCTTCCCCTTGGCTTGGGGACCGTGCCTGGAGGCTGCCAGCCCCCGAGGTGGCAAGCAGTCAGCCCTCTTTGAGGAGATGCTGCAGGGTTCAGCACATTTGCGGAGCATTGCTGGAATGTGAAGCATCTGGGGCAGATGCAGAGACGTGATAAGGCTCCTTGCTGTCCTTAAAAACACTATGAAGTGGCCAGGTAGGGATTCCCCTGGCAAAGGGAGATTTCCCGCCTGGCACCGAGCTGATCCCAGTTGCCAGCAAGACTCTGGGACCATCACAGGCAGCCCAGCCTCGGGCCCCAGGGGAGATCCCCCATGGACCCCCTCTGCTGTGGGTGGCAGGGTGGTACCTGAACACCTGCTCACCCCATCCCCTTGCCAAGGGGACACCCCAGCTGGGGACAAGCCACCCCTCTTCCTCCTTTGCCTGCGCATTCAGTTATGCAGTTTTTGCATAAAAGCACCAGACGGAGAAAGAAACATAACTAAAAACAGTGCCCTGGGCCAATGCCAGCCGCGCGGTGCAGCAGTTACATTGGGAAGGTGGGGCCCAACGGCCCCTTGCTCCTACCCCATGGCCGGCACAGGCGTCCGGGCACCCCTGGCTGCCCATCAGCACAACGCTGGTCCGTCCGCAGGGCACCACTCTGCGTCTGCACCAGGACCGGGACCCCCCCCAGGGACGGTGCGTTTCTGTGTCGTGCCAGCACTGAGCCTGGGGAAATTCACTGTCCTCATGCCGATGGTACCAGGCAGCTCAGGGCTGGGGAAGCGGTCGCGGGCTGGGCATCAGGGACACACACCGCCTCAGCATGACCTGCGCTTAAACAGCAACACTCTTGAGAACAGTGTGCTCGCTTAGACTTAATATAAAGAGATTCCAAACCGTGCTTAATTCTTCCCATATGTGATGTCCTGCACCATGACACAAGCAACGATCTGTTTATAGGAGATGTACGAACAACACCCACAGCTGCTGCTTTTCTCCTAGGCTGGACACTCAGCTACAGATGTGCTGTGGACAACCATCCACGGCCTAAATTGCCATTACTGTCATTGATATAAAAAGTCTTTAATTATCTGCAGGTTTGTACCATTTACAAAGTGGAGGCCGACAGACATGAAGCACTTTCGGATGCCTTAATTAACTTGAAGAATTATGAAGCTGTGCCTGTAACTGAAATATAGTTTTGCCTTTTGTAAACCATTTGACATAAGAATGATGAGGCTAAGAATTAAATGTAGGAATACATCTAAATATTTATACTATGTTCATTACACCAGTATCTTAGCATATGTTTATGTTGTCACCTCCACTTCTACATCCGTTAATTTTGCTTTTCTGTATAACCCTATGTTACCTATTGCATGGTGCCACGGGTGCCCTTCTGCAGGGACTGCCTGGGTCTGGGATGATTCAGGTAAAAACCCTTACTCTGGGCGATATATTTTCTATGATCTCAGTGCAAGACTTGCTGAGGCTTCAAAACCAAGACACTGGATTGAACAGACTCCTGACCCAAACCAGCCTGGCAACCCCTACCTTGTACAGCCCCAATGAACTAAACGCCCTCACGTCATATTTCAAAGTCCTCTGACACGGAGCTCCAGCCACCACATTTCATTACAGCAAGGAAGTGCTGCAGCAGGGATCCAGTAGCTGCTGTCATCAGAATGCTGACAGAAACTGAGGTTAAGGGTACTAAATGTTTCACTGCTAACAAAGCCAATGTAATGATGTTTCACTATTAACAAAGCCAATGTAATGTGGTTCTTTGAAGACTGGGAAGAGAAGGACTCTGCCAGCAATGATCCTGAGATATGTCCAAAGCTGTGAAAATTACTTTGAATAAGATTTTAGCAGTCTTCTAACTAAATAAAATATATGTGTGTTTCGATCAAATGTTTTGCTCTATCTTTAATGATTTTTTTAATTTAAAATGTTAGCCAATGAAGTGAAGAAAACTAATTTTGGGAAAAAAAGTCAACATGCTTGCTTTTGAAAAGTTAAAAACAGACCTTGTTGTGCCTTGGCATTCTGCTCCTAAAATACATTTTCTAGTAAATAAGTTGTTTCTCCAGAATAATCCATCTAATTCTACATTTATTATAGTGAAAAGCAATGTTAGTGATTACATATGCACACATACTCCCACAGGAATTTACCTTTTTTTTTTTTGCCCGTGGAACAGAGCTGCAAGTGCTGCAGGCAGAAGTTTTGACCAAAGGGTATTTTGGAGCTTTTGTGTTAGAAAGCTAAACAATTTGATGGGGTATTTCTAATTTTTCCCACTATAGCCCATGACACTTGCCCCTTGTCCCATTCCAGAAGATCTCTTTTGCAGGCAGCATCTTCAAGGAGGTGGTCTCAGCAGAGGCTTTCCCTTGGCATCCTCCATTCTGACTTCCCAGCCCATCTTTTCTGCCACCCCAAGCATCAGACACAGGCATCGGAGGTGTGATCATGGTCTCAATATGTGACAGTTCTTGAACTGGACTGACACTACTCATTTAACACCATCACTTTGTTTCTACTAACCTAATTAAAAAGAGGTTTTGTCATTTCCATGAATACATTTCTCTACCCACCCTGCTAATTTCACCAGTCAGTGCCCTCAGCGTGGCACTGGGCAGTTGCCATTCCCTTGCCATCCTCCTTGAAGAATGAGCTTTTCTTTGCAAGGGGCAATTAATTTTTGCCAGCAGGATGGAGAGAAGGCATGCCATCCTGCTCTCAGCAGCCTCATCCCCTGGGGGGTGGGTAGGAGATGCTGACCACCGCCTCAAGCAGAGCCTAGGAGAGCCAGCTTAGGTGGGATGGGGGTTTGCCCCCTCAACACGGGTTGGCAGGTGTCTGCTGGAGCTCAGCACGGGGAGCCTGAGCTCCCCACTCGGGGCAGTCTCGCGTTTGCACTGCAGAGACATCTCTCACCTCCATCTCCCCCCCCATCTAATAGCAATTCTGGTTACTGGGACTCAGCCCCAGACTGTTTCATGCTATTCCTGTTTCATCCACCTGCTATTATCTCCTGCTGTTCTTCAGAAACCACTGCCAAATTATGCTGCTCTTTTTTTTTTTCCTCTCCATCATTAATTTCTTTTCTAGGGCAGAGAGCTTCCCAGATCACCCTCCACCCACTTACACACATGCATGCACACACACTTTATAGAAAGTGTTTACTTATGCGGGGGCAATAGTTTAAAAGGTAAATGAAATAGAGGACGCAGCCTGGATTGGCTTAGCAACACAAACAGTGCCAGCAGGTAAAGGGCCCAGACCTGTTCTTTCCCACCTCAGAATTGTTTTAAAATGACACCCCTTCATAATTAATTGTACAGCACCTGATTAGTCACTATTGACAGACCTAGAGCCAATTGACTCTTTTTTTTCTCCTCTTCTTTTTTTTTTTTAGCCTGGCTGGGGAGAAAATATGAAGTGCCTGTAGCCACACATACAATATACCTCCTGGTGATTACATCAGGCAGCTGAGCAATTAGAGCCAGTAGTATCAGCTCAGGAGCTGGAGGCTACAGTAGCGGGATCACAGCCCAACCTTAGCCTTTAATATGAAAATGAAGAAGGGAAGCAACAAATCCAATAAACCCTAGAAGTAAAACAAAGCCAACTGGGAGTTCGTTTGTTGATAAGCCGAAGGAAGAAATGCAGCTGATAAAGCCGGGTGCTTCTGCTGCTGCTCAGGTCTCTCTCATGGATGAGGAGGATTAAACTACTCAGGAGGCAGCTTGAATCCACCCAAATGGGAAGGCAACCCCAGTGGCAGAAAATATATGTGTGTGCTTCATTAGCAATGGAGTTGGGTCAGAAGGGGTAGGTTTGTACCCTTTTCCACTTCCAGGCATCTGTGAGCACTTTGCAAAGCAAATGAGTTTGCTCCAGGAAAGGGCAAGGACACATGACATGAGAGGAAGGTACCAGCAGCTTTTACTCACCTTTTTCCCAAATGGCATTATCTTGCTGGAAGCTTTGAAAGAACAAAGCCAGTCTCCATTACCAAGAACACAGCTGAGGTCCTCCATCTCCAGATCTCCTGCAGCCCGCTTCCAGACACACTGCTTTCACACACCTCAGTGCTTTATCAGTTTAACTCAGCCATTGTACAACCCAGTAAAGCTGAGTCCTGCCACTGTGCAAACACTTTACTCTTTAAGAAGAGGATCCGTACAAGACCTTAGCCAACTTCAGAGTACTTCTGAGTAAGGTATTAAGCCAATATCAGTGCCTACATAGGCACTTGCTCTAGTGTGAGTTAATCAGTTTAAACCCATACATTTAGATAAATACTTGTGCACAGGCAGACAATGACTTGGGATTTGACCAAAGCTCAGTGAATACAATGTGAAGGAATGTGTGCTCTGAATAAATAAATAATTAAAGAGACCCTTAATTAAGGCTCCTTTGCAGCCATTCTTCTTGCAGAAGAGGCACTGTACACAGAAAACCTTGGGGTCAGCTCTAAAGCAGATGAGATGAATTTGGCAAAGGATCTGCTGTTCTGGAAGCTGAGGAGCTCATCAGGAATACGCTGCCCTGGAAAAACTCTCCTACATGGAAAGGCCTCTTTCCTCTATTTAAACTTCTTTGACAGAGGTGATTTTACATCCCAGGTGTAGTGACTTCCAAACTTAGCCCCAGAAGCACAGAAGATTGCGGAGCAGAGATCCCACAGCTGACTGACATGAAACATTTTGGCTCCAGAAGGAGACCCGGCCACCTTGGCTCCAAGGTGAAAACCCCTTCTAAACATGCCTTGCCCTGGACTGGGTTAGTATGCATGGTCCATATGTGCCTGGAATTACTTTCTCAGTTTAAAGCAATATAAAATGCACCACATGGTTAGTAGAAATTGCACCAGTTAAAGTAGAACCAAATCACAGCTATTTATAGTTACAGTTTAGGGTCCAGTTCTCCTCGGAAGAATGTAAATACTGCCCCAGTCGATGGCCACACAACCCATAGATGAACCCTAGGATCAGGATCATATGTGCCCTTCTGCACTTATTCACAGCTATTCCACAGAGAATCAATGTTTATGGCTCAGAAGAATGCTGCAAGGACTTTGGAAAAAAGAAACTGAGCCACACCTTCACTTTTAGTTAGAATCAGAATTGTTTTATTTCTGTAAAACCATTATTAGCCTTAACCATCATTTGTTTACAGGAACCATGACACAGGGTCTGTCTGAAAATGCAGTTTTCTCAAGAAACACTCTGGAAATGTGACTGAACTCATACCCCTAAATATTCCAGAACAAAGTCCTACGCAGAGGCAATGAGTCACAAGAAGAAGAAAGGATTAGAGAATAGCAAGCCTACAGGGTGAAGCAGCATGTTGGGATCACAGTGGCAAGACAACACAGCTTCAGAGAAGAGTGCGTGAATCTCACTTCGGTTGCAAGTTTTTTCTTATGGTTCATTTTTAGGCCATAAATGATCTTTCAGTCTTGCCTTACCTCTTATTTTTCAGGGAGGGATCTTACACCAGTTCTTCATTCCTGTTTTCTCATTCCTTTCCAGAGTTTCTGCAAGGAGCAGGTTTTCTGCATTTTCCCTTCCAGAAAACTCTTACAGAATTTGGCCCTACGGTTGATGTTGTAACCAGTAGTCACATCTCATGTTTTATCCTATGCCTACTGAAACAAACCACGGAGCTCCTGCTCCAGTAAAGACTATATATACTTGGATGACAGCTCAAAAGATGGGTGCATGAAGCTACATATGGAAAGAATACCTGAACTAATTTCAGGAGGAGGAGAGGTACAGAATTCAAAACACTCTTTTGGTAACACATACAGGTACTCACACTGAAATTCAGACTCTCAGATTCAATTCATAACCCATTTAATACGTCACTATTTAAACGCTGAGTCAGAAGTTTGCAAGCAGTTTCCCCTGACCCACCACTAAGCTATGCAGCCAATGCCTAACTCACAGCCTATACCTCCAAAATAAACATTTATACTCTCTTACCCAATCAAGTCTTGCTCTCTAAGTCCTTGCTTAACTTCTGCAGATGCTTTTCAAAAGTGGGTTATATCTTCAACAGTAAACCACACTCACTGAACCCAGTAGCTAGTTGGATTGCCTGGCCTGAGTGCGAGATGACTTTTGACAACAAAACGGAGTCTGTTCCAGTGGAAGAAAAAGGGTAGGGTAGTCTTTGAGGGGTTTCAGCCCCCAGGTTTTGTTAAGAAAGCAATACTCTTGCCTATACATCTCTATACATCACCTCAAGATTTCTCTCTTGCATGTCTTCAGAGACATGTAACTTTACACACAGGCTTTGTCCTCCTGGTTTGAAATTGTTTCCCTAACCTGATACTCATCCACAGCCAATCTTCTTTCCCTCCTCATCTGCATGCAGAGATTTTCCTCTCTGCATCCTAGAGATGCTTCTCTTTTGCAAGACCTGTCTCCACGCAGCTGTGTTAACAGGTCTCCTCAGGATCCTGCCGGGTCCCTCACCATCTCTCCAGCTGCCTGGTGTCAGGAGGTTAATCCTAGCGCACACAGGCAGGCAGGTCCCTCACGACCTGTTTGGGCACCCCTCATCACGTCTCCCACTATCCCACTCCATTTTGCTCAGCTCTTGTACCACTCAGTGCAAGGGTGACTTAGCAGGATTCAGTTTCCCGCCTCGTGTCCTCCTCACCTTCCCACGGGAGTAACCCACTGATGAGCCTGCTCCATCAGGACCCCTGGTGTTCTCTGTTTCCAATCAGGATGTCTCTCTTCTCACCTCTTCCATCTTCCCTGTGAAAATGAAAACCATACCTCATAGCTGCAGTTCCAGTCTCCAGCACTCTGGTTGCAGGAGAGGGCAACATAAGCAAGGAAAAGCCGTGTTCCTGAAGCCTGAGACACCAGCTCAAGGTTTGAAAGCCTGCATCTGCTCTGCCTAGTTCTTCTTATTGCCTTAACCTTCAGCTCTCATTTCCCCACCCCTAAGTTAGGGTCTTCAACTAAAAGTGTCTTTGGGATGCTCAGTTCAGCTGAAAAGTGCGCCCTGTATTAATGGATTGGCTATTACCCCAGAAAGAGTTCTCTGGGCTTCCCTATCTGAAAGGCACTGGGATAGGCAGGGAGGAAGGACAGGCACAAGGAGCTATGGGTGCTCTTAGGTACAAACATAGGACACAGGGTCATCAGACAATGAAAATCCCCACTAACCATGATGGTGTCTCTGCCCTCAGTAGCGCTTGAAGAAAATAAAGAAGTCATTCATTTCTGGAAGATATACTTGATCTTTTTTGCAAAGCTTGCAGTGATCTTACTGACATCTCTTATAACCCATCAAAGCCACTCCACAACCCACTCCTGAGCTCTCTTAGGATGAAACAACCCTTCTCCACAGTGCCCAGTTTAGTTATCAATGGTGTGCAGGGAAGCATTACAAATGGACCATTGCATGAGCTTAGCCTTGCTCAGGCTGCAGGTTCCTATAGTCCCCAGGTGACAACCAGCTCCACATCACCACAGCTTCTGAACAAGGGGAAGACCCTCCCCAGAAGCAAGTTACAGACTGCAAATCCTCGTTAAGAGTTCACAGGTGAGGTAGTCAGTAGTGAGTTATATGATGAATGTTACCTTTAGCAGGACAACCTTCTTGCTGCTTTGCTTTTCAGGAAGTACTTGGAGAAGGGCTGAAGTTGGAAGCGCACCCACTGTGGGGGGAGAGGGGAGGTGGGGCGACACTGGGGCAGAGGGTGAACATGAAATCTGCAGGCACAGCAGTGTTTGATGCTGCCTGAGAGGAGACTCCAGTTACAAATGTCCCAGGGGATGCTAAGAGGTGAAGTTCTGAATGCCACTGTCAGAGGAGGAAGCAATCAAGCAACAAGGTCTTCCAGGAGTGATGGCTGTTGTTCGAGACCACATGGGTGCAGGTTGAAGATGGGTGTTGGGAAGGCAATAAGGATGGGAAAGCTGGGCCCAATGACTCAGGCACTGGTGTGGGAATGTGGAAACTCTGGTCCTGTTGCTCACCTCTACATCTGACCTGCCATGAGGACTTCACATGAGCTCACTTGCCTCTACCCTATGGTATCTACTTAGATGACATCCTAGAAGTTGTGATGTTGCCTTCGTGTGTGTATACGAAAGCAAGATCAACAGATCCCCAGATCTCGAGGTGTTGCAGCAACATGAATGATCCTAACAAGAGAAGCAGCGAGAGGCTGTGGAGTCCTGCTTCCCCAGGTCCTGGGCAGCTGTAATCCATTACAGATGACATTGTAATAAATGCTGATCATTTTTAGTGGGGGAGAAGCGTTTGGGGGTGGGAGGGCAATGTATTCAGGCTGAGTACTTCAAGCCAGATGCTGAAGAAATGCTGGCAAATCTGGATGGTCTGAGCATGGGGGACACCTTTCAAATCTTTGTGGGAGTCCCACCTTGCTCATCAGGAAAGACCTACCAGGGACTTTGTACTTGTAGGGTTATTTATCCCTGACACTCTCATGCTTGCTCTGGCTGTATTTTTTCTGGCTTTTGAGTTTGGAGGAATCTGAGGAGGAGAGAAGAGAGGATGACTAAGAGTCCTGCACATCAGGGTGGCTTTGCCTCCACAGGTTTGAAGCTATACATATGTAAAAGAGATGTGTCTATACCCATATCAGAAGATACACATTAGCCATAGGTTTATTTAAGGGATATTCTGTGTGTAACAGCTCTGACAGACTTGAATTATTGTTCTTTCTCATTAGTAGTGGTTAGAAATGATCATTTCTATTCTGCAGATTATTTTACTATTACAAAATTTTGCACCATGTTGATACTGAAGTATAAACCTGAATTGCTATCTTATTTTAAATTGCAGAATGGATATTCTGGAGTGCTTTGTTGGCATAATTCCAGGAAACTTCACTTTGCCAAAGATGATTCAGTAATTGAATAGAACCTACAGCTACTTAGGTTCATCCTCCACACGAAATGCAGAACAATTAATAATTTCTTTCAATACATTCAGTGCCATCAGAACTGGATTTCTTTTTTGCATGAAAAGTTTAGAAAATTCAAAAGGAGTAATTGTTCCACCCAGGCTTTATTATATCCTGCAGTTATACCAAACATCACTGTTGCTAGTTTGCATTTTTTATTCTTCTCTTTTTCCTTTGTCTGTGGGCATTAGTCTACAGGTACTAATATTCAAGAAGCAGGGCCCAGAGGAATATAATTTAAAAGACTTAGTTATCCATTAATAAACTATCTCTGTCTAGGAGAAGACACAAATTTTGGCACAGTGGTCCAGCTCCCACTGGCCGGATGCTCCACAGTACTCCCACCAGTACATCATTATTGCAGAGGACCATTCGGTCCTGCCAACTTTTGCCCATATTTCAATACATATTGGACTGGGGGTTTGCTCAAACTATGGAATGATATGCAGACAATGCCTGTGCATTGCCAACATTTGCTGTTTACTGTTTGCAGTGTTATCTATTGTCTTCAAGCAATTGAGTAAAGATACAGGAACGGCACCATGGGACCAGGGCGATGTGCCACAAGTTGTCTCTGATAAATGTTTTATCAGATAAGCAGCATGTTGATCTAAGAACCTGTCACAAAGAGAAAATTTGCTAGATAGCTTATTTCCAAGGAAAACCCAATCAGCTTGAAACTTTGGCAATCTCCTTCCAGCAGCAGCCAAGACTCAGTGTTTAAAGAAAAAAAGGTTGAAAAAATAAAACCATAATGCACCTGGAGAATTGTGCATTCTTGTTAAAGGAAAAAGCTCTACCTCTGTCCCTACTGCTTCTGGTAGGTTGCTAAGGGTGTAAAGGGGTCCCACCAGGTACGGGCAGGGAAGTGGAGAGCACTAGTGGGTTACTGGCTCTTGGTCTGGTGTCCACACTTCCAAAAAAGCCAAAAGAAGTGGAGAATGTGCAGGAAAACAGAGATCAAAGGCACCATCTCTCAGTGTTCAGCTCTTTAAAAGAAGGCTGAGTTGATTTGCTGATGGTACAAATTCATTCAGAAGGAAATGGTGTCATGCAGCAAAACCCACTTCTTTTTGGTAGAGAAAGACACAACATAAATAGCTGGAAGTTGAAGCCAGGTTAAAAAAAAAAAAAGCTATGTGAGAAATAAGAACTGTATTTTTACCAGTGAGGATGAACAGCATGCCAGCAAAGGGTGGCAAGCTGGTAGATGTGCTTCAGCCAGAGGCAAGCTGCCAGGCTCACCACAGGGATGAAATGCAGGGAGGAGCTGTGAGGCTGGCATTAAGTGGGAGTCCCACAGAGCTGCACGGCCAGCGCCTTCCAACCTTTCACAAATAACATAGGAAGGACTAAAACTACTAACACTTGTGTTTAGCTGCTGCTGTCAGTAGCCACCTGTTACACAATTTTTCCTGATTTTCATCTTTCACAATCATTTCTATTCCTGCAGGAAAAGCTTTGGAACCTCATGAGCATCTTTATCCACTTACTTCAGTGTGCATATAATTTTTCACAGTGCAGACCACCCCCATCCACTTGCTAACCCCTTAGTTTTCCCAGATTGTTGAATTTCCAGATGCTAAACACTAATCACCAAGCAGGGAGGCATGTACAACCACCAGAAATAGATCTTTTACATCCTACGTTATGTCATGACAAATGATTTGCCATTAATGAATTTCACCAGGACTAGCAGGGTGGTGGGCGCAGGTGAGGTTTTCAGAAATCCCAGTGGCATCTCTTTGAGGTACAACAGCCACAGACACACCAGCAAGGATATGTGCAATGGTCAGACCTGAGAAATGACTGTCCAAAAGACAAAGACATGAAGAGATACAAGAGACAGAGGGGTCTGAGGTCAGCTTAGGCTGGCATTGCTTGAACAAATCCAAGCTGTATGAGAGACTTGTTGATTCAGAGTACTTCTTCCTCATTTTTCTGTTTTCTTTTTTAATGCATCCTCACCCATAACATGCCTTATCCTTTGTTTTTCCACAGTTCTCCCAGTCCATAGTTCCCCTTCCCATCCCTGGCCTATTATTTCTCCACTGCTAACGAAGGAAACCTCAAGCAGAGGCAGCACTGGTGTGGTCATTACAACTCAGTGCTCCACAAAGATCGGTGCTGGCCCTGCATTTCCTGAGGGTGGGATGGGGTCACATCCCAGTGCTTTCAGTAGCACCATCGATGGCACCACGCTTCCCCAGCTGGATGTCCTGCAGCTTGTCAGCCCAAGGGATGGGGGCAGAGGCAAGGCTTCCTGCTGTGTTTGCACAAACCTGCTTATTTCTTCAGCCCCTTCACCCAGCCTCACCAAGAAACATCTTCCCTGGCCAGACACCCCATATTATGACTAAAGCAGAAGGCCACAGGTTTAGTCAGTTTGTGTACAGTTTGCAATTATTCAGCTGTTTTAATGAGAAGAAAGACCTTGAGGCCCATGACGTCAGAGATAAGAAAGTGTGGAAAGCAGCAGATGTGTGACCTTGCCGCTCTCTTATTGCTTTCTCCTTTGTTCTGTGTGCTGCAGCTCTTCAAGGTTTTAATACCGGGAAGGGGTGAGGGGAAGGTGAGATGTAGGTTTCACAGTAACTCAAGCTCCTAGCTTGTGGAGCAACCCACTGGCTTTTAACACAAGGCACTAATGGTAACCAAAATCCAGCAGCTGCTCAAGAGTTGGGACCTTGGAGACTGCAGCCCTGTCCAGTATCTGGATATTTGTTCTCATCAGTAAGTTGGCATGAAAGTTCTCAGTATTCAGTATTTTCCCGGACAGAGAATTTTTCCAAAAGAAAAATTTCAGTTCATGGACACTGAAAGCCTTTTCCATATAGAACAGCATCTCCAAACACATGAACATGACTGACTGAAACATTTCAGTTTGATGTGCATTTGTGCCCTTTGGCCTAACAGGGAGAGCTGCACTGCGAGAGCTGGAGCCAGAAAACAGGCACGGGTACCTAAACCAACCCTTAACGGTCCCAGAGGTACCAAATTACAAAGGCTGGGTGCTCTGCTTCTCTGCCCAGGTGCCACTATGCCCTGCAGACACCTGGGATATACCTGGTGCCTTAAGACATGGACCAACTGAGTTGCAAAAAACCTAAACCCTACAGGTGTCTGTGCCAAGGTGTCCTCCCAGCTGTCTTGCCAGCAGCATCTTCTCTGCTCAGCACAGTCTGGAGTTTGGGTTGGTGCTATCTCACATGCCTTCAAAGCTCCCTCACATATCTTCAGGCAAAGCAGAAAAATATAGTTTCAATGCAAAACTGGTCGGATAACCCATTCAAAGGAGCAACTGTTTGTGGTTCATTGTCAAAAAGGGGAGAGACACAGAGAGGGACACAGGGCTGGTGCCCAGCTCTACCTGGCATCATTTGTCACAGCACGAGGGAATATAGACTGCAACCACAAATCTGGCAGATACAGGTATTTGGGAGAGAAGATCAGAATTTAAAATTTTTAAAAAGGGAAAAAAAGAGGCATTGTTTTGGCAATTTAGAGAAATGGTGTAACAAAACTCAGTGAGGAAGAGTGCAAGGAGCTACAATTAGGCAGGAATAATCAGCTCAACAAATACTAAGTGGAAATGGCTGGTTAAGCAGCAGTTCTGTAGAAAAGACTCTAAATCACAGTTACCAAAACCAAGACCAAAACTAATAAAGCAAATAAACATCATGTTGGAAGGAATAAGGAGCAGCATTGCCCATACAAAGAAATTACCCTTTTGTTCAGTGCAGTCCTGGTATGCTGCTGCTGTTATAGTGTGGCCAGTTTGGGACAATGCATTTCAGGAAAGTTGTGGACCCTTTAGGGAGACTCCAGGGACAGCAGAGGTCTGGGAAACACAACCTGCACAGGAGGGCTGAGAGAACTGGATGGCTTAGGTCAAAAAACAGATGACTGATGGGGATGAAGTAACAATCCTTAGCTACATAAAACAGCTCATAGATGAAGAGGGGAACAAATCTGCTCCCCTGTTCATAATGGATAGGGTGAAAAATCTTTCTAACGGCAAGGAGCATCCTTAAGAGTAATGTAAGAACATCTTTCAAAACACAACGTGTGTACAGTTGGTCACTTCTTGGGCAGAGAGATGCTTTTGGAGACCTCTTCCAATCCCTCTGTCTATTTCTGTGCTCCAGGCATAGGAACCCCCATTCTATGCATGCAGGAAGGCAGCCACCCTTATGTACCCAGAGCCAGATAAACATCCTCACCACCAGCCTTCAGGCACAGCTCCTTTTGAAATTATTCCACTTTGCACAGAAGGACGACAGAGCCATTTGTCCAGAGACGGAGATCACGCTTGCCTGGCCCAGTCCTTGCAGGTCTGGTTGGAGCGGTGTGGATTGAAAAAGGTCGTTACAGCTGCCAGTCCCTGACATGGCGGGCCAGCTACTCCCCCTGGGGTGTCGATAGGAGAGATAGGCCTATTTGAAGAGTATTTAGAGCATCTGTGTTACCCCCGAAAATACTTCCTGAGGGAGTTTCTCTCCCTTCCTTGACTATAGAGGTAGCTAGGGTGATCAGGAGGCTAGATAAACAAACTAAGTGCATTGGCTTATATGATCTCCCCCTTCCACAAAATATCCTGCTTGGAAAAAAGCGGCATTTTTGCATGCATTTCCCAGGATGTTTAATTACGTTGTTGCCATTTCTCTAAGTAAGATGTAGACCCTTGAACTGTGAGGGAGAAATTAGATATTAAAAAACATTAGCTGGACGTGACATTTATTTTTCAAATTAAAATCCCACAACAGCACCTTATTGATTGCAGCTGGAAGTCACCATGGCAGGCCATCCCCACTTGCAAATATTTTGCCTGACATGTCAGTGGACAACAGCTTCAAGCAAGCTTTGCCAGCCACAACACTGGGACAAACAGTGCCGGCTCCCAGAGCTCGCTCCGTGCCTGTGAGGGGGCCACCACCTCGCCCCCAGCCCTGCCGCTGCTGAAGGGACAAAGCAGAGGGAAAGGGGCCACCCTCAGGCTATGACATTGGGAGCTGTGCTTGTCCCTGCCTTTACTTGGCTGCTATGCTCATCAAGGGAAACTTTTTGGGACCATTCACATCGCCTGCAGCAACGTTGCACCTAGAAAATACCCCTATTCCAGCCATGCGACAGCTTTCTTCCACTTAACTCCCATGGCTTCCCCAGGAACCCCTCCTGCTATAGCTTTAAACATATACCAGAGGCCAGGGAAGGGTGCATTAAGCCATCCTGCATGGCAGGGCACAGGATGGGGGGTGAGCACGGGCTGGGGGCAGCCCCGTGGCCACCCTCCCTCACCCTGCAGAGCAGGTGGGCAGCTGGCAGGGTGCTCCCCACTCGTGGCCCCCAAGCACGCCATTGTAATTCTTATCAGGCCGATGCACATTTTTCGCTCAAGGTGGCAAAACGCCCAGGGACTGCCAGGCTGCCAAGCTTTCTGCTAAAAATACCATTCAGACACATTTCAGCCTGGGTCCATTAAAGAAAAGAAAAAGCGACGGTATTCTGGTTGCAATGGAAATAACATGGACTAAGGCAGGGGAAGAGAGACAGGGAGAGGGAGACAGAGGGAATGAGATGGGATGAAGGCTGGAGAGCTGCCCACAGCAAGTCAAAGCCAGGCTGGGCCTGAGGGAGATGTTGGCCTTTCCCAGGGGTCATGAGCGATGCCACTGGTGCAGCATCCAGTACCCCTTCTCATGCTGTAGAAAATGCTTGTTCTTGCCACATGTGGTGCCACCGCCATGGCATTGGAAGAGGGAGCACCCACTGGGCTGTCACCAGCAGTGCCATGGACAGGCAGGGACCTGGTGTGAGGGAGAGGGGAACTAGGGTGAGGGCAGGAGAGAGCCCGAGAGACCAAAGGGAGCCTGGGCAGAGGCAGGATGAAGGTGGTCTGGCACAGAAACAGAGGAAGCTCAAAGAAAAATGGGAGAGCACACACAGCAGTGGGGACAGAGCATGGGAGAGGACTTTCAGTCCTCTTTTTTTTTTTTCAGCAAAGGGAGGGTGATGCTCAGCAGGAAGGAGAAAGGGAGAAGGAAAAGATAAAAAAGAAAAAGAGGAAAAAAAGAACAAAGGATCATAAAACACTCTGAGCATGAAAATCCTCTGGCCTCATTCTCTGTCAAGCAGGATGCCATTAGCTTGAAGATCCATCCCCAGGGAGGTGCCCATTTAGATTGGAGGTATCTTTTGGGAGCCCTGCATGGTGGCAGGTTTTTCATTGAGTTTCCTAGCCTTCATCAAAGCTAACCTCCATTAAACATAGCTGATTATGTTTTATCAATATTGCAAATGGAAGGAGCAATTTTGGAGGGGGGTGGTGGTTAGGAAGGGGTTTAGGTTTGTGAGAGTCAGGACTGACTAATACGTTTTGCTTTTCTTTTTATTTTTAATGTATGCCTCTGTGTTTAAACTGAATGAGCACTGAAGAACCTTCACTAACACAGGCTGTACTTCTCTCTGACCTTGCAGATAACCATGAACCAAAACATGCAGCTCCCTAATTGCTGTTCCTGATGGCGCTTTACAAGCTTGTGCTAAATTTAACGAGGAGGAGGAGGAGGATCAGGGTGAAAACTTTTCCAAACGTTTCTTTCCTGTGGCAGAGGGAAGGATTGGAGGTGCAGGAGGAGTCGCTTTGTGCCTCCTGTGGAGGGCAACAAAAGCACAAGCGATTCAGAAATATCCAGAATTTTACTGTATGGAGCTAATCCAACCTGAGACTGAAGTCTACATGCACACATATCGGCATTTACATGCCCATAACAAATATAATTCCGGTTTTCCGTGTTGCCAGTCACAGTCCCCATGCTTCAGGTCCTGCCAGAAGCACCCATGAGGTTAGTATGACATGGGAGGACCCGAGGCGTGAGGAGCCACTCCTTAGCCGAGGGTCCTCTCCTGCCCCACCAGCATGGGGGGGTCCCCACACAGTGCCAAGGACACGAGGCAGCAACTGGATCTGCAGGGACGACTTGTAGCTCCCGGGAGGCTAAGTGTCGGCCAGCAGGCGTTCCTGGCACGCAGGCATGCACGAGCCTGTGCTGGGCCAGCCTCGGTGCCAGGATGTACCACTGACACGCTGTAGCTGCTGAAGGGTTTGGTTTTTTGTTTTTTGTTTTTTTTTTTTAATTTTAGAAGATTTTTTTCCCCCAATTCTGTCCCTTCTGGCCTGGTATGTTCCATGCTTGTGATATTTCAGAGGAAGCAGATGTTGCTCTGACCACAGCAATTGTCACAGTGTTTAAGTTTATTAGGCTCTTAGGCAAAAGACTCTCGGCACCTTCCACAAGCTGCATATGCCAGCCTGAGAGTTTCAGACAACACCGGAGCAAAGCCATCCCTCAGGTGGATCACAGTGTGTCCAAAGAAAGACCTTACAACCAGGAGATATCACATCAGCTTGAAATTACCTGCTTATTGAGTTAGTGCTGCAGCAAAAAAAAAAAAACCTTGCCAGAAGCACACAATAAAATAAAAGCTGGAATGTCAAAATATTGTTTTAAATATTCACTGATCAAGTAAAAGGGGCTATAAAAATCTATTTAGAGTTAGCATCTGGTTCAGTGGGCAACTTAGACCCCTGCGGAGCCCTTCACGAGCAGGAACCTGGATTTAATTACCCCTCCCTCTGGCCGCCATCTCCCCATGCCTCCTCTCCCTCCCTCTATCTGTCTTGTCTAACAGGACTGCAATTTCCTCAGGCCAGAGACTGCTTCTCACTTGAGTTTTGCATATTCTCAGGGCAGTGAAGCTGTCTTGGTTGTTTCCCCAATGTGAGCAGTGGCAGCAGCAAACCAAACCTTTGGGCACACTCGATGTTGACAAGTACTGCTGCTGACTGTGTTGACGGAGCAGAGACTTTGTGCTGCATCAGAGCCCAGGCTGTTGTGTCTTTCCCAATTGTAGTGTATTGTTTGGCTTCAGAAAAGAGGAGAAACACATGACTTACAAGGACATGGGAGATTCTCCCATGTTTCTGCTGCATATTTCAGTCAAGCAAAATTAACCTTTTCACAGGAGGCAAAGATTTAGCATAGGCAGAATTATGGTGAGTGTGGTGGATGCAGCAAGGAGGACCAGAGCAGAAACAAATCAATTCACAAACAGAGGAAACATAAAAAGCTGCTGCAGACAATCCAGTACAAAAAAAAATATGTTCCAGCTGCAGGGAGCTACCTGAACTGGAAAAAAGACTCAAGAGCCTGCGCAGTACATGACAGATGAAAATCCAAAGTGGTCTGAAGGATTAGAGTCACATCCTTGTAGATGCATATAGCCAGATGTGACCATGGTAGTGACAGAAGTCACTTCAGCCTCTCAGGACATATTTAAAGGAGGCCGATGTTTTCCAGAGTGTGAGGGACAAGGGCATGGAGGATATACCAAAGGAAAGGTCTATGGACGAGCTGCACATGGGAGAGGAGCATTTAATAATGCCTGTGTTGTAAAGATCTTGTTAATCCATTTATTTTTCCTGGAAGAGCATTCAGCCTTAAAATAGCATAGGAAGCACCGATTAAGGCAAACGCCCATGCAATGCAAGGAAATGGGGTGTCAGTCATTAGAGCACCTGCACTACGTTTTCTCCCAAAGGCTGTTGTGTTAAACCATCCAGCTAAAAACCCAAACTCCTGCCCAAGTGCGCCGGACATTTTCCTACCTTCCCTTCGTGCCTGAGCATGCCTGGGTGCGTGGCTGCCATCCAGGTGCTGCCAGACGGGGAGAGGATATCAGCAGGCAGCCCAGGATGGTGATCCCAGGGTGCTGCTGTAACACACCAAGAATTCGGCAAAACAGCTGAACTCATTGTCAGTACTTTAGGGAATAAGCAACACAAGGATTCAGTTCTAAAAGGTCCCATAGGTGTTTCCTGTCTCTAGCCATACGTGGATGTGCTGGGATGTAGTACCTGACAAAGCCTATGTGAATTTCTGGTTTCATTTCTGCTGGAATCCAGGCTGGAGCGACCACCCCAACCACCTGGGGCAGCAGATGGGGAAACAGCAACATTGGCAGAGTTTGACCAAAATTATGGCCTTAGAACTAAAAATACAGCTCTTTACATCTGCTCATATTCCCTCCTTTTCCTGCTAGCCCTGGCTCTGAAGTTGACTGCTGTGGAAAGCTGAAGAAACTCTACCTCTAGTGCAAGTGGCAGTGGGAATTCGCGCCCAGAATTAACCGGTTAATAATAATCTTTACATTTTTCCTAATTGCCATGTTCCAGGGCACTTGAATTAACAATTCACCAAGCACATTCATTTTGAATGACTGCATTGAAATCAGCACAAACTCAAACAGAAGCCCTATAAAAAGCCAAAGCTTTATCGTGTGCTCGGTGGTGGCAGCAAGAAGGCCTGTGGGAAGGAAACAATACCCGTCTGAGCGGAGCAAGAGTTTATCTGCTTGCCATCAGAACAGGCCAGTAGTGTTGTTTTTCCGTCCGTTCACCATGTGAGCGGGCTCCGGTGTACAGTACCAGGCTGTGCAAAAGTCCGTGGCTGGGTCCTTCTGTTTGTAGGGCTTGCTGACATAAGGTGGAGTTGAGGTTATTGTGGTGTGGGATATTTCCTGCCCTGGACGCTGATAACCGCAAATCCCAGCAGCCCTACAGGCTCCCTTTGTCTGCCGGTCCAGGACCCGAGCTATGTATAGCCTATAACCCGCCCAGCCTGGGGCGGGCATGCTCTCATCTCTGCACCCAAGGATGCTTCATTGCACACTGACTGTTTCCCCAGAGAGTTGAGGATGCTGAAAACCCTTTTGCATGCAGAGTCCTGCTGAACTTTTTACCTCCAGGAGCAAAGGAGGAGGCTGAGGACAGGTCTTTGTGGGGCAGCTCCAACTGGTGAGCACACATTCCTTTGCACCAGAAGTAAGAGGATTAAATTGACTGCTAAAGCCTGGCGTCATTCATACCAGCTGAGGTGTAAATGAAGGCCTTGCCACGAAAACAGCATTAAGTTCCCTTTGTGTTGTCTGTCTCAGCATCAGCGTGGACAGCAGCAGGGTGACATCTCCGTGTTAGCGTGTGTCCCCTGCCCGTACCCCTGGCCGAGCGGTCAGTGCGGTCATGCCAGCCGATGTGCGTGACGACATGGCTCTGTGTGTGGCTCTTCTGAGCAGAAAAGCAGTGCAGGGGATGTGTTTTCATAAAGAGGTGATAGAAGAGGAGGTGTGGACAGTCGGTCAGGAGAAGGATGAAGTGTGGGGATGAGGGAGAGGGGACCCCAGGTGCAGGAAGGTTTGAGCACCAGCTCCCGGGATGTGGGCAGCACAGAGGCACTGCAGCAGGCAGTGCAGAAGGAGAAGGGCTGCTCTGGGAAGACGATGGAGCAGCAAAGGGGTAATACCCAACGCAGTGTAAATACGAAGGGTGTGGAGCCCCAAAAGAGTTTCCCTGAAGCTGGGGCTCTCTTCCAAGCCATGCTGCTTACCTGCTGCAAGATCACCCAGGGCCTGAGCTCAGCCTAGTGCTGAGTGCACGCTGCAGCAGGGAAGTAAAGGGTAGTTACATCTCTGTAAGTGAATAAAATGCTCCAGGGCTGTCCCCTGGCCCTGAAGCCTACTAGCCCAGTGCTGTTCACAGCCATGCAGCCAGTTCTCGTGCCTCTCAAAACAGACTGGCCACAACTGACGTGCTTGGTGGGCACAGCTGCCACAAACACCTGAAACATTCTCATCTTGGGGGGGTGGTTACTGGTGTGTGCCAAAACCATGCAGGTACAGTGCTAACAGTTCAGTGATATAGAACAGCTACATCCTGGCCTCATTTAATTTATTTGTGTAGATATTGCTGATAACATGGAAGCTTTACCTGCTAGCACAGAAGAATTTCCTCTTTCCTTTTTTATCCTTCGTGTGGGGGTGACAGCCCAGACTGAATGCTCCCTGAGCTGCCTCGTACCAATGCTTTCCAAGTCCAGACCCACCAGCCAAAGCACAGAGACTAGCACCCTGCTCAGGCAGGCTCTGCTGTCCTGACCCCTCTCGCTGGGTGCACTGTACCAGCCATGAGAGCCAAGACTGGTGCTGGAGAGATCAGCTCAGTCTGGTTAACTGCGTTGGCACAAGGCAGGGGGTCAGTCCCCCCCACCAGCTGGGCATTGGGACTGTGCTGTGGGGACCACCAGGCTCAGAGCAAGGCAGCACACCCCCTTGAAGACTGGCAACTCCCTGCTTTCAGGGTTGGTGCTGATACTTGGCGCAGAGGTGTTAACAAGCAGCAGTATTTTATCTGGACTCACATAAGCCCCGGCTGTGCCTGTGACTACACTTCGCTGCTGAAACAAATGGCAGTCTCGCCGAGCGCCCCAGGGGGCTTACGAGGTGTCCCTGGTGCCATCCCTTCTCCCAGTGTGGAGAGCTTCTCCTCCCCACCCCACCTGTGAACAGACCTGCTCTGCGTGGAGGATGAGGCTGCCCGACAGCACCTGCACAGAGGAAGACAGAGATGCTGCTGGCTCCCTGTCCCTTGCCCCAGCACTCCAGCCACTTGCTGAAAATCTGGCCTTGTGATAGCTTTGGTGTGGGCCTGTGCATGGCAGAGCACAGAGTGAGGTGGGAGCAATTAATTCAGACCAGAGCTGAAGGGTCTTGGTGGCTAGACCTTACCATGCATGAGGTATGAATCACTTCTTGCCTCCATAAGGAGCGTGGCAGCTCCTGTTACTGCTGATGCGGAGCTACAAGCTGTGGGATGCTACATTCCTCCTGCAGCAAGCCAAACTGGTGTGCCCTGCAGGTAGGAAGCACAGAAGACTTATGCTTTTATACAGTATTTGCTTTACTGGATTCACACCAGCTTGGGAAAACAGCACTAATGCCATCAGCTACCAACGTCTGTCTCCCATAATCAAATATCCTGCTCCCCGTGAAACTCAGATGCTGGGCACCAACACTGCTACTCCCATGGGGCTTCATGGCAGGAAGATCCCCCATCTTCTGAGCAAATTCAAATGAGAAAATAATCTGAATAACACATCCTGCTCACCTCTATCTGCAGCCACAATGCCTCACATTCACAAATCACCCACCCATGGGAATCAGACCAGATCCCATTTACCTCAGATGTTAATTTATCAGATGCTTCATCTCTCTTAAATGTTCATTTCACCACCATTTGATCTGGCAACATCCACATCCTCCATTTGGGTAATTGTTTTCCCACCCCCTTGAATGCTCAGGGCTCTCATTCTTGTTCCACTTTGTCAGCCAAAGAGTTCACCCAATCTGGGCACTGCTGCCCTCTCCAAGCCATCTCCTTACTCATTGTGGGGACAGACCCCTCTGCACAAGGGTGTTGTTTCGCACGTGGTGGCGAGCTTGGTGGCAGAGGCCAGAAAAGGGCTTGGGAAAAGGATGCGGCAAACACAGTTAAGGTGAAGCCGCTCTTGTATGAAGTCCATAACGCTAACAGGGTTGTGAGTCAGACCTTGGAGACTCCTCTTACCTGTGCAAATGTTTCCCATACTGTGGCAGTGGCCAAGCTGTGGCATGGGCAGTGGTTTCTCTTCCCCTGTTCCCATGGCCCTTCCATCAGCCAGGGGGGGTTCAGTGAGCGTTTTGCATGGAGCAGAGATCCTTTGATCCCCACCTTGAAGGCAGTTTTTCGGGTGTTATCACACCAGTGAGGGGATGCCCTCCAGCCCCATTTGAGCTGGAGCTTCTGCTTCAGCTTTGCTAGAGCCCAGTAAGCTCCTCTGACTAGCTGGCCATGCTGGCCCGCACACAAACTGCAGAAGGTATAAACCAACCCATAGAAAGGAGGGGGAAATAAATAGGCAGAACATGCAGGGCTGGGAATGTACGGGCTGAGACTGGAGCAGATCCATTGGCTGTGTGTGGTTTGGCTGGGCTGTGCCGGTAAGAGGGAGAACAGGTTGAGCATTGCAGAGTGATGAAGACTGGGAGGGAGGGAGGGAGAAGCCTCGGATTAAATCACATTGGAAGGAAGGGAGTGTGGGTACAATAAGCATACCCAGGGTGACACCTCAATCAAGGCCAAATGCTCCACCCATCTTGCTGTGCTAGCCACTGCTGGCAAATTTTGCTCTCTGTGAATATTCCTCCCGGCTCCCCCAGCTCGCCCTGGATAATGGCCTTTCTATTCAAGTTGTTTAAACTAACAGCAGCACAATTCGCAGCCAGCAGCTTCGGCCACTTTGTGTTCATTTGCTCAATCAACATTCACCCCCTGGTAAGTGACTTTCAGAGAAAACTGTCACTGGCAGACAATGGGCTGGCAGTTAACAGCAGCAGTTTTGTGTCTAAATGTTTGCAGACACGGGGCTGGAGAGGCAGCAGGGAGATGAGGGCAGCTTTCCTTCATCCCTGTCTTTGTGCCGGGAAGGTTGCAGGAAGGCATCTCTGAGCGGTGCAGCCTGGTGCCACTGCTGGTGCGTGGCCTCCCGCCTTCCCCGCGTGCCACCGACCGGGACCTCTTTCTCCAAAGGACACAGATCTGCTTTGAAGTACTGCTGCGAACACCCGCGCTGCCAGGGCTCGACAGCCCCCCTGCCACCGGCAGCTCCCTGGCATCTCCCCCAAACCTCAGAACTTCATGAGAATAATTTGCCTCCCTCTCTGCGGCTCACTTAAAACATTTATTTTGACAATGAAAGCGATCATTAATTCCACCCATTGATTTATTTTTCCTAAAAGCCCATTGTTACCCCTTAAATGTGCATGATAACTTGCCATTTGAGATACCAGTAAGTGGTTTATAGACTCGTCTACCAGAAAAAGCCGTGTCAGTTTATAAAGGGGCTGGTTAATGTGGCTCCCTTGTGGCAGTGTCCTTATTTTGCTTTGACAGTAAAGCTTGATATTGTTTAAACTTTAGACAAATCATTACTTACTTAAATTGATATGATTTTTTCGTGTAGCTGAGACCTAACATCTCCTTGTTTTGTTCATGCCATACAAGTACTATATATCAGCAGATGTCCAGAAGCTATCATTGGATGACAGACTCCTCATCCTTCTAATGAGGATAATGCCCCAAAATATTGTCAGGCATCCTGTGGCCATGATGGAGAACAGATCAAAAATGATGTAGCAATAAATGCTTTCAGTGTAACTTTTTCAGACATTTATGTGTGTGTGTGTGTGTGTGTGTAGAAATTCCCCAACCCTTTCCCTCTGGGCTGTGACTCTACCCAAGCTGCAAGAGTCATTCCTATCCCCAACATGGCTTTTTGTGTCCCTTGGTTCCCTCCCTCCTCTCATCTGGGCACCCATATTAAAGCTTTGAGGACTACTTGTTCTCTCTAGATGGATGTGTAGGTCCCTTCTTTTTTATCTCACCTTGCCAGCCTTCCTCTGAATCAGTCCAGGGAGCCCCGTGGGGTAAGGGAGGACCATCCCCAATAAGTGGGTGAGCCAAGAGAACAAGGTGGACATCTAGGTATTCATGGGACATTCACCATATAGGTCACGGGACATCCACCACATACATATCTTTGCTGTACTGTCCATTAAAATCATGATAATAACTGGAGAAAGTACTGGCTTGTTTGTAGCCAGCATGCCCCAACCAGAGTCCCAAGAAGAACTGTCCCTGGAGTACTGGGGTGTGGGTCGGTGCACCTGAGCTTCTGCAGCGTTGCCAGTTGTCAACTCTTAGTAGACACTGGTATGTCTTCCCTAAAGCTTTTACCGATGTCTTTTCATCAAATATCTCTACTTTCATGCCTTAGGAAAAAGAAAAGGGCATTTCTAGCCTTCCTGGCTATACAGCAAAGCTTGACAGACAAATCTTCCAAAGATTCAAAAGTCAGAAAGGAAAAATGAGGAGCGTCTTGGACTTTTGTTACTTCAGATTTTCAAGAGTCTCCAGCTCTTTAAGCCAGACCTGACTGCTGCATGTGTGAGGCTCTGGCAGTGCAATCTGGCAGCCTGAGCTCCTGTCAGGTGATGAAGCTCCTGGTTTTACATAGCTTGAGAAAACCGCGTCTGTTTTGTACCACCAGTGATTCCCACACAGCATACATTAAAATGATAGCTAAGAGGCTATGCCAACATAAATCACCCTGTGCACCTTCTGCCTGCTTACAGATGCACAGAGACCTTGCCTACCCCAAGAGCTATTGCCCTTCAGAGGCCCTCTCCCTCCCTCTCTCCAGTTGTGCCACCAAGACCCTGCTCTCCCGGCGGTCTTTCTCAGGAGATGTCCCACAGATATCCCCCCTGGGGACTGGCCAGCAGATTGATCCCAGCTCCACAACCTGGAGCAGCAAGCCTTCCAATGCACCATGCGTTTTGGGAAGGTAAATACACAACCAAAATATCCAAGCTGCGGGGCAGCTTGACCTTCGAGCGACCCTTAGCCTGACCTAACGCTGGTCACTCTCACCAGCAGATTTGTTTATCTTGGGACCTTGAGCCTCCCAACCCGAAAGCTCCGGCTTGTCTCCCAGCTCCAAGGCCTCCTGGTGCTGGCTGCCAGCCCCCGTTAGGGACGCCTGACGAGATGCAGGTTTGATTTTTAGTCTCAACCCCAAGACCTCACGCTAGGCAAGTGGCCACGATCCTTCCAGAAAATACCCATAAGTTAAATCAGAGTGTGAACCCCTTCCCCAGCCTGTGAAGCAGCTGTGGGCATGAATTCAGGAAATGGGTCCAAGAGGGGCTTTTCCTTTCTTCAAAGCTTGGAGGAAATTTTGCCCAGGGGTTTTCCCTCTTTTGGCCAGAGAACTGCAGCACGGATGGGGAAACAGTTAGGGCAGCAGATGCAGAAATGGGGAGACTTCTTCTTACCGTAAGAGAGCAGGACGCAGGGGGTGGGGGGCGGCAGTGGGATGCATCATTTCGGGAATGTCTGCTATCCCAGAAGTGAGTGGAAACAACCCATCTGAAATATGCAGAGCCATTATCAGGCCAGGGCTTAAATAAACTTTACTGTCCATTCAGTGATCAACCTCCCTGGGAGCCGCCGGCTCCATTCATCACTGTCACCTTTTCAAAGTGACTGTGATGACAGTTCATGATCATTAACTAGTAATGGTGTGCTTTGCATTAACAGGAGGGCACATCAAACGGGCAGGCTTGCAGCTCAAAAGTTAACTAAATTATATAATAAACATTCTCCAGCTAACCATGTACAGATGGTGACAAAAGGTGGGACAAAGTGGCAGGCAGGAGAAAGCGGGGATGGGGGGCATGTCGGGAGAAGAAGCACTTTGCTACTGTACTAATTGTGCCACTCGCCCGCACCGCCACTCGCTATTAATTAGGAATAACGAAACATGGCTCTCCGGCCACAGGGACCAGAGCCACTTGCTGAAGTTGCAGAAGTTTTACTGTCAGCAAAGTTGCCTTAAGATTTCACAGATCTGCCATGGCCACAGGCTTTTTTCTGCATTTTGTCTTTTTTTTTTCTCAAATGGCATTCATTGCAGGGAGCGCTGAGACACTCTGGGCACAGTTTGGACGGGTAAGATTGAAAATTGAAAAGAAGACGATGCGAGGAGGGAGATTTCAAACACGTCCTTCATCTCAGAGGGTCAGGACAGCTTGTCACCACTTCCTATTGGCACAGAGCACCAGCTATGGGCCCCCGCACATCCTCGGTGCGTGCTCAGAGCCAGAAGGGCCCACGCTCAAGCGGGCCCACCAGCTCAGCCAGCTCAGGGAAAACAGCCTTGTTTGAAGAATAGCTTGGGAGGCAAAAGCTCCTAGCACAATTCCCAGCACAATCCCTACTGACTGAGAAACATTAAAAAAAAAACCCACCCTGACTTTTTCCATCTATTCACTAGTAAAAAAGGCAAAAAAGCTATAAATCTTTTTACTACAATTTATTATATTATACTTGTAACAAGATCTTTCACACAGACAAAAACAGTGCCTAGAGTTGGGTTCTTAAGTCCATAATTCAGCACTTTAGGGAAACTGAAAAATATTTTAACTGGGACTTCAGCAGGAGCTGCCGGATGCTCAAGTTTTTTGCAAAAGCCCAGCAAAAGTCCAGCAAACCGACTTCACCCACAGACCTCAGCAGCCTCTCTACTTAAATGCTTAACTATAGATTTAGGGGGGTTTTAGATTTAGGCACCCATTTTTTAACTGCTCATCTTAACGTTTTAAGTTAGTGCACAGTCACCATCAGGCAGACTTTTGTGTTCCCCATGACTTAGAAATTAAGAAAATGTCATCAGTCACTGATAGTTTGTCTTCCTTCACTTCTCCACACCTCAGTTCCTGCAGCAATCTCTCAGATTACATACTTTTCCATCATTTACCCAGCTTTTGTACCAATGTCTTCATTGGTACAGAAAAAAGTCCCAGAAAAGGTAACCTGGACTCAGCTTTTATCCTAACCTAAATGGTCACTGGGGAGGAGAGGGAAAGAAGCTGGTCTGATTTTTACAGTTCCTCTCCCAACAGTGCTTCAATCTGCTGACACCTCTGAATGATGCAGGAAACATTTTTGGACATGTATTTTCAAAGACCATCGATTTTTCAATGCTAGAATTACTTGAGGGGGGGGCATTGACTCTTCCTCTGCGCATGTAACCGCCTGCCTCCGAGCACCATGGAGCAGGCTGACTTTCCCACTGGTTCACTGTAGCTGTGGGGAGAGTTGTTAGAATTCAGATTTTCAACAGTCTTTTAAACTTGGGTCATTCGCTGTTTGGGTGCGTAATTTTGAAAGCCTGTGGCTTGACTTTCTGAGGTGCCCAGAGCTCCCACTTGTGTTAGGCAGGGACAAAATATACCAGGTCAGTGGGAACACTGTGGGGACTAGGTCACTCATGCTCACAGGGAGCCAACAGAGCCGCAGGCAGAAGGTCCTGTAAGTGTTTGAGCAGACAGATGGCAATTCAAAGCACGATCATCTGCCACTGCCACCTCCCCTGTCCTGGAGGTTGCTGGGTCCCTGCACCGAGGCAGCAGCAGGAGAACATGAGCTCACCCACCTCAGCAACATCCTTGTTGGCTCCAGCTGCTGATAAAAGGGGGGCTGCTGCAACACCACAAGCTGTGAACTGCTTCGAGTGACATACACCTCAACCTCTGCCACTGCCCCTGCACGAGGAGGCACCTCGAGGAAACGGGCAGAGCAGATGCCATCAACTGCTTTGGCCACCTGAGCTCTGGAGCTCTTTGCGCTCCTCTGCTGTTTTGGTCACTTTGTCCCCAGCCTTCCTGAGTCTGTCCTGTGCTATAAGCCTGGATGAAGGACTGTGCCTAGTCTGGGTCTTTTATAGTGCTGTCTATCTGAGCACCCACATGCTCTATTCAAGGGAGACAAAAAAGCAAATTAAACAGTTGTCAGACACTAAGGCTAAACATCACATGAAGTCAACAATTTAAATAAGGAGACACAGGTATGGCAACATCCCCCTTCAAGGCTGAGGAAAGGAGAGAGAGACTTAACTTCCCATACAGCTGCCCTTGTCTCCTTTAAAAGAAGGAAGCAGGAAAAGAAGTGATAGCATCCAAACGCTAGCAAGGCAGCTAGGATACTCACTGTCTTTCACCTCCCCTCTTGTGCCCTGTCAGGATCCCAGCTGGGCTCTGCTGCCTGTCCAGCACAGCATTTCTCCTCAGGAACATGTGGGGACAGCAAGCGTATACCATCCTATGAGGGATGAAAGCCTTTCAGGAATCAGATAGGATGAAGAAGCCACATTATTTTCTCAGGAGATTTATATTGCTTGTGGGATGTTGCTTAACAGATCTTTCTGTCCCTCTTCCTTGGTCCTAAAACAATGCTTCTGACAGAACAGAAAGGCGGAAAACTTCAATTGGATTATGACTTGTTCTTTTATGCAGATGTTTCACAAACATTTAAAATAATAATCCACCCTGGGAACATAGTGGGTGAGAGGCAACATGGCCAAGAACTTCTGGGTCCTATTCCTGGCACCATCAGTCATCAGCTGTGTCATCTCATCTGAGTCACCACAGGATTACTTCGTGCCTCTGCCTCCTGCCCCTTTTTCTGCTGCATTTCTTTAGATGGTAAGCACGTCGTGGGGCAGGAACTGTTTCTTTTAAAAATGTCTGCGTAGCGCCTGAAATAATGAGAACCCTATGTGTGACTGTCTTGCAAATGAGATGCTTTGTATTTTAGTATCGACATAGTCTTTCAGGCAGCCCTAAAGCTGATATTGAATGGGAGCTGATGGACTTAGATGTACTTAAAGCAAAAACAAACAAACAATCAAACAAATAAGGGCTAAGTCATAGTGTAATATTAACCATATGCCCCATATGGGATTGACAGCGATTTTGCACTTATTCCTGAAGGTCTGTGCTGGGCCAAAGGTTACCATATGCTGTAGGAATGCTCTGCAAACACCAACGAGTGGCCATGAAAGATGAAAACTTGAAGTTATTAGACAGTCAAAGGTGGTTAATTGCAGCTTCTACAACCCATTTGGCCAGGTCTATAGAGCATTCAACTGCTCGGCTACAAGAGATGTTAGCTTTTCTCCTCACACGTGACTGATTTTCTACATAACATTTAAAAGAGAACACAAATAGAAGTGGTTTTCAAACAGAACAGGATTTCTTCTCCAGCGTGGCCTCTACAAACCTTTAATGAGTTCTACAGTGACTGGTCAGGAAGAGAAGATCAAGAGCCATAGCTGAGTGGCTTAGAAAGGAAAGGGAATGGGGTTTTAAGCAGGAAAAGCAAATTCTGATATTGCCAGGAACCGTTTTCTGCTTATGCTGTGAGGTCTCCATTTATTTCATAAGCAGTTAACTCCTTCCACACACCTCATGCATCAGGCAACTTCCCTTGGCCTCTGGTGTGGAAAAAGGCATGTGATAAAGACTGCATTTTTCAGAAGTGCTCAACTCTTAAGTGCTATGGACATTTCATCCTAAATAAAGAGCAAGAATACGGATGGACTTCAAGGAACATGGATACATGGAGGCTACACTTATACTGACAAATGGTGACTGTTGTTCTTCAAGGACTGTGAAAGCAGGGACAAGAAAACTGGAACAGGCAAGTACATCAAAAGCATGAACAAGATTGAGTTTAAATCACCATATTGTGGGACCCAACTATAATCAAGAGAAAGGGAAAGAAAACAGGTGTATTTGTCTGCCAATATCACCCGATGGAGCTGTGTTCAAACTGAACGATAGGCATCCTTCTCCCAGGCATGGCTCAAGCTGTGGGTGAAGATGTTCCTCTGCAGGAAAGTGTCTCCTCATTCACAGAAACTGAATGAAGGAACATGCTAAGATGAGGAATGCCAAGCTAAAACACAATAGGAAAGTGTCCCTAAGGCACACATGAGACTTCCTCTGCCACTGCAAAGTGTAAACTCAAGAATACAAATTATAGAATATATAGAGGTGCAAAAACCATTAGAAATCAGTCTGACATGGAGGTGGAAGGCAGAGTGGGAATTAGGTTTCTGACAGTATAATCCAGCCATACTCCTATGGTCTTGGTTTAACCATTCAAAAGTGGGTGGTGATTTAGGTTCTTAATTGTACCAGAGTCCACTGAGGCACCTCCGTCCCCACCATCTTAAGCAGCTGAATAATCTGTCGCAAAATACCTGCCCTGGTACCTCAGCAAAGATTACTCCAAACAACTGGCTTCTCTGGAAACATTTGTCCCCACCCACACTTTATTCCTTCTTCACAAAAAATAAAGCCAAAAACCCAGGAACACAAAAAATGGCAGAGCCATTCACACCTGGTAGAAGATGTAAGAGAGAGTGCTAGTAAAGTGACTTGAGAAGGAAAGCTTGTCAAAAGTTAATTTCACTAATCAAGATAGATAGGAGAAGACAGCATCCTGGAGTCTGATGCTAAGCTTTGCCCAAAAGGTATGGGAAGTATAGGCTGCAACCGTGCAAAAGGGAAAACAGAAGAAACCCTAAATACTGAAGGCTGGAAGGAATGTGTTGCCCATCAAGCTCAGTTGCAGACTGGACCCCTGCAGCTGGATTCCCAGTTCTGACTTTCAGGAAAAACACTCCAAAAAGACAAAATGGCAAGCTGAGCGCTGACTAGGAAGCAGGTCTGGTTATCATTATGAAAGGAACTAAATTTCCCTTCCCCTAGCCTCTTCAAGGGCCAGAGATTTGTGTGTAAAATAGGTTGAGTTTTTCCCTATGGTCAAAGACCGGTGTTTTATTTATTTGCAGTCAGTAATGTTGGACTTCTGTCATATTTTGCTGTGGTACTTTATTATTTAATAAAGGCCTGTGGACATTGGCCAATGCCTTTGCTTGACAGGGACTACTTTCTGACATTGCACCTGGCCAAGAGGATCATTTTTTTATTGAGAGAGAAGGGGAATTAAAGGTACAACAAGAAATTGGTTTATAGCCCAAAGGAAGGGGACTTGTCAACCCTCGCAGCACTTTTTTTCCTTAACGCGTTAGATGAATACAGCTGCTTATGCCACAGAGCACTTGTGTGTATATATCAAGCTACTTTTAAATCCTTCTAAACAGCACACACCTCAGCGATTTCCCCTTGCAACCAAAGCAATAACATGCCTGGTCACTGCTTATGAAAGCATTGGGTTTTATCCTTTCTAAAAGTCCAGAGCGAGACCCCTCAAACAGCTCCTTATTC
Source organism: Buteo buteo (assembly GCF_964188355.1). Lineage (NCBI taxonomy): Eukaryota > Metazoa > Chordata > Aves > Accipitriformes > Accipitridae > Buteo > Buteo buteo. Next base: position 26,779,441 of record NC_134173.1, on the reverse strand, counting down.
CCCCTGTCCCAGGTAGGCAACCCAGCTCTTGCAGTCCCCTGTGCTGATAGCCATCTGCCATAGTTAGATTTTATAGCCTTTTCCTCAAGGAGAGGACCTTACTGCTGCTCACTGCCAGCCCGGAGCATTTGTTCCCATCCTGCAGACCTGAAACTTAAACATTATTAGACTTTTAGGATGGTGGTGTAATGCAGTGACACAGTAATACCAGTCCTGCTATTGCACAGACGAAGACAGTGTGAAAACAGGGACCTCTCTGCCTTCTTAGTGAGAACATTTCAAGACAGCAGCTACTAGGCCTGGGAAAATAAACCCAGGGAATTAGACAAGAGAAAATTATAAACTGTTGAAGTTTTGGAGTACTTCCAGGTATTCAAACAGGTAATATATTTGTTTAAATAAGTGGAAATAGTTTCAAAATGTCAACTTTGCCACATTGTCTAGCATCTCCTTTCTGGTCCAGCTCCAGTCTGGGAGGTTTCTTCACGCACAAACTCAGAGAAAAGCACCTACTGCAGAAATATAGCAAAACCCCACAGCATTTTCAGCAGGGGATTTTCAGCTGGCACATGTCTAATGCTTTCATGATTTCCTGTTGGGCAGATAGCTTTGGGGAAACGCTTGTATGACCTACTGCCTAGATAGCATCAAGGAACTATCAACAGAACTAAATAAGCAAGCTAGATAAATGCAACACTTGTTACTCTCCTCATTGCCAGAGTCCATAAGGCTGTCGGGTTCTTGATAATCCTAACATAAATTTTGGCCAAAACTTTACAGCTACTTTCAATTAAGTAGGTGGCACAGAAAAGCAGTGGCCTTACTGACTCCAAAAGCCCATCAAGAGAAATCAACAGGTACGTCAGAAATAAAAAAATACAATGGCATTTCATGTAGGATGCAGTACATAAGTGTATTTGCCTCTTAGAGGAATGATGGCATTTTGAATCTATGTGGATAACCCATTAAACTCAACACACAGTTTAAGATCTTTTTACCTTCTCAATATCCCAACATTAATTTGGGATAAAGACTGCTATATGAATCTTTCAAAAACTATTCTTTTTCTCTGCAGCCCTGGCTAGAACAATAATAATATACTCATGAAGTACAACTGTCTACCTGTAAATGTTTTATAAATATGAATGGACTATAACTTCAGCACCTCTGAAGTTCCGTAGGTATTGTCCTTGATCCAGAGCTATAGGAAAACAAGGCAGACAGTGATTATTGGTTATTCATGAGAACTGTTGCTGGTTAGGAGATGACACAGATCTCCCAATTCTCATCAGTGTTCACAGACTTCAAGACAGTCCTCCTTTTTTATGGTAATGATCACAAATCAACTGCAAGATTTACACCATTTTGTGTTTAGCTCAGCATCCTATGGAACTGAACCCTGGGCAAACCAAATTTGACAAACTGAACTCAGAGGTAGCAAGTTCAACAAAGCTTGAGAAAAATACACAGCTGCATAAAAGGGAAGAACAAGGTGGGGGGTGGTGTTGGTGGTGTGTGGTGTGGAAAGAGACCAGCATCGTTCAGTCATGGAACAGCCCAAGCTCAGAGAATCCACTCTGGTGAAAGCTGATGAAAATCTAGCTCAGTTCACTCCATTGCTCAGAGTGACTTATTCCTCCATATGGCTCCATAACAAAAGCACTCTTGATGTCAGTAACATGTGGAGAGAGCAAATATTTCTCAATTGCAAATGATTCATTGACTCAATAAGCATCTGGTCTAAACATCTGATATATATTTAAAATTCCATCTATTTCCTAAAAAGTATTCCTTATTTTTCAAGTGATCAAAACCAAACAACAGTAAAAGAGGTAACAGGATAGTCTTTTTTGATGCCATTTGTGATCAGAGGCAAAAGCTGTTTACCATTGGCGTGGGCCAGATTGGGAGGAATTCTTTGCTAAAGCCCTTCATCTGCTCCTTCCTCAAGTGGAAGAAACCGAACACGTGCAAGTAACTCCAGGCAGTTAGCGACCAGTGATGCTACTGCATCTGCGGGGAACAATTTAGCTGGGGAGGTGTTGATAACATTCCTGTGCAGGGGGCTATTCCCAAAGGCAATTCGTGACTCACGCTGCCATGCGTGCACCCATCCCAGGAGGACATGGCTCTCGCTCCAAGTCACACCCTTCACCACTAGTCTCTAGCAGATGACTTTTGCCACACATGGAAACCGGCGTAAGTTACAGATCAATTTATCACTTCGGAGCTGGATCAAACACCAGCCCTCCAGGTCATTACGGCTCCAGCCATACATGAATCAACATTTAATACGGCATTAAAATTCTCATGTGATTGCTTTTAACTTTTGCGCAGCATGTGCTTAGGATGGCAGGGTGGCCGTTCTCCTGAGCAGCCAAACGACTGCATTTTGTAGGCCAGCTTCAGCTGTGTGTCCGGAATTATGTTCCTCCTCTCGTGGATGATCCAGACCAAGACACTTCAGTTCTGTGCATGCATTTCCCCTCTCTTCTCTATCTAGAAACAAAACAGCCTGGTCACAGGGATTGCTGCACACAGCATCCCTCTGTGGCATGCAGTACAGTTTGGGATGTGAAGGAGCATGACACAAGGGCAAGTTGTTATCATTCACTCCTCCAACATTTTTACTTCTTTTTCTTCCCCATTTTTGCTGGATTAAGCTTTTCTAACATAACAGGGCTGACTCTGGGTGTCTGGGCTAGATTTAAAGTTCAATGAGGTTCTTTATTTTCCAGGAAACACTCTTCCTTCCTCTCCTTCTGTGATTGTTTCCACAGGTTTTAGTTTCTTGTTGTTGGGGTTTTTTTCTCCCTTTCTGGGTTTGACCTTTGTTCAGTTGCTCTTTTAGCAAGAGTCTTGTGGGTCTTACAGAAGGTTTCAACACGGTTGTGCTGCCAGTCCAAAAGGGGACTTAGCTGGGCAGATTGCAAGTCTCAGAGCTTCAAGCATGGTCTCAACCAGTGCTTACTTCTCACTCCATATGGAGATTTATGCCTCCCAACAGACTGCACAAGAGCTGTTGCTCTCATCAGCTCAGGAGTTCATTCCTGCCCCTGCCTGCTGCAAGCAAGGATGGCTATGAGAGAGGCAAGGTGTTTTGCCTTTGCTTTGCAAAATTTAAAGGAACATTACTGGAAACTAAGTACCCTGTTGAAGCAGGATAACCTTCCTTGCCTAGACATGCTGCGGCTTTTCATGAAACCTATATGTGTGTGTGTGTGTATACACGTATAAAATAATACAGAAATAAAGTCTGCCATCTTCCTCCATCACTTCCCACAAGTGTCTCTTCTCCACCACCAGTTAAATACTCACCATCTAGCAAACCTGACTACATTTATTCTGAGCTGCCTAATACTGCTCTCCTGGCAGAGGAGACAAGACCTCAGACAAGTGTTACCTGACCTAAAGCCCCCACATCTTTTCTGTCCTTCCAGCACAGTTCACTTGGCTCAAGACTGCTCCTGCACTTCTCTTTCCTAAGGATCCCTCAAACATAGGCCAGTGTTACAGTTAATATTGCCCTGCCCGCTGCCAGCTTGATTGCCCGCTGTCTTTGCCAATCTGATAATGCATGTACTAAACACTTTAAATGTTCATCAGGTTGTCTAAGCTGCTCATCTTGGAAGGCTCATCCAGAACCTCACTGCTCAAATGGTGGGAATTTCCTCTTAAATCTACAACCTATGCTCTTAGATCTACAGTTCAAGGATTTTTTTCTTATACTCAGTGTCCTTCAGTTCCAGTTACTCTTATTTGCACCCTTCCACTTCTGTAGTTACTGAATGTGAGCGAAGCTGGTTTAGCCTCTTACAAGACAGGTTTTCCAGCCTCGTGGTTATTCCGCTAGCCCTACGCTGCACCTACTTTCAGCGCAGACTGCGTTTTTTTTTTTTAATTCTTCCTTTGAAGACAGCTGCCCAGAACTGTATGCAGCATTTCACGCGAGATCTCTCTCACCAGCACCTGGCTCGGCAGTATGACTCCAATGCTTCCCCCTCCCCTGGGAAGGTTTGCACCGGTACCGCATCCAACTCAAACTTCCTGTGACTCACAACAGCACCCCGGCTTTCACCTCCTCTGAACCCTTCGGCTTCAGTTCATTGCCAAAATGTTTATTATTTCTCCCTAAGTGCTGCGAGATCTTATCTTCTGCAGTATTACATTTCACATTGCTTCTGCTACTGTGATTATTTCATTCTCCTTGTGAAGATCTAGATCCTGCTCTTTATGGATAATGTTTCCCAACTCCAGGTCATCAGCATACTCCTACATTGACACTTGGTGAAAATACTAATGCAACTTGGTCACCAGATTTATTTTTATGAAACTCTGCCAAGAAAACTCCCTCAAATCTATTATTTCTTTTTCCCACATAAGTGACTGCTGTTGCCTTATTAGGTTCCTTACCCATGTTAAATAATAATTTTAGCAGAATTCAAACATTATGAGAATAGAAATTTAAAAATTATAAATGCTTAAAGTTGTGAAAGATGAAAAAACTGTATTTTCTATCTATAAACACAGTTACATTACAAAAGGAAAAACCCCTGCTAATATGTCATGAGTAGTTTTTGCTTTTTTTTTTTTTCTCTTGGTCACTTGCCTGCATGTATTTAAGAATTCTTTCCCTCAAAATCTGTACTGAGTATTTTTTAGTATTTGAGGCTGGATCGACAAGAGAGTAGGTATTAAAATCCTATAACACTACCTTCTTAAATATAGGTACTTACATCTTCTGTTCATTATCACACATTGAATTCCCAAATTCAATAATTTGAATCAAAGTTCTAATAAAAATCATGACCAATAATTTAATGTGTAAGTTTTTCTTAGTTTTGTGAGACAAAAATGGAGATGAAACAGCTTCTTTCTATAGCTCTTCTATTGGAGCTACGTGTGCCAGATCTGCCTTCGTTAACCAACGCAAAAGGAACAGGCACTCTTAATTTGAGTTAGCTGAGGTAAAAAAATCTGTGTTTAAAAAATAATCAAAATTGTAGGTCTTTATGAGCTGGTAGGTTTTACATTCTAATAACTCATTTCCCACAGTCTTTAATTCAATCTGCTAACAGATACAAAAACTACAGCATCCTTTACTTGGCTAGACTTTGAGCTGATGCTGCATTAACACTTCTCTCCTGGTAGTGAGGAGAAGGCCTCAGACCAGCAATGTCTGACCAATACCCTCCAAGTCTTTCTGGCACATTTGGCCCATGACTGCTCCTGCCTCCCTCTCCAAAGAATCCCTTAAATACAAGCTGCATGAATTGCTTTGCCAGATGCCCGTGGCAACTTCTCCACACACAGGTTGATGTTAATCTCCTGTGGCATTGGAACATTATAAATATAATCCCTCTGGGGATGAAAAAAATAGAAAACATCCTGATTTTCCTCTTCTGTCCTTATATAAAGCTGGTTACATGGAAGAGAGCACCCCATAGGTCTGTTGCCTACTGAGATATGTCTGTCCAGTCTTCCTTCTGCATCAAATTGCCCTAAATTTGTGACTCTACAGCTATGGATTGTCCACATTTCCTTCACTCCCAAACAGGCTCATGGGTTTGGAAACATCTCACTGACCAAACACAGCAAAGGAAAAAAAAAAAAAAAAATCTTATTTCCATCCCTTTGGATCAGATCTAATGCTGGAGACTAAATTAAAAGAAAAGAAAAAAAAAAAAGCAGGTAGGAAAGAAAGAGAAGCTGCAGCAGCTGAGGACAAAACTCCAAGCCAGAACTTACCTAATATTATCACAAGCAATTCTGTTAAACTAATAAAATCTGCATGAAATCTAGGCAAGGCAAAGGCTCACACAACCTACCAATCAACTTGTTGGCACCAATCCACCTTTCTGGTAACCCACCACACAGCCTCTGTTCCAAGATCCTGGTCCCCTACCAGGGCAACGTGGTGGACAAACACGCTTGGACCCTTCTCCATTCCTGCTGGTTTTTCGTGATGGCCTCATCACCCAGGAGCAGGCCATTAAAGACAGGCACACACATGGTATGGCTGCCAATATTCATTAGCAAGGACTCAACACTCTTGCAAAGTGAAGAAAACCGGGGTCACTGAAAGTCAGCGAGGTCAGCACCCTTTCTTAGGGGTGCCCAGTGCCCCTGACGATCAGGCCCTCGGGTACCCACTACGTGAAGACATGAATAGACCTTTCTCTCCACCCTTACCAGAGACACTGGCAGTATTGTTAAAGCACAAGCGCAACCGAGTCTAATGTGGCTGAAAATTTGGCAGCGTCGCGCTGGCCTTTTTACTTCAGTATGATCAAATGGCAGCACTGCTCAACGAGTGAGTGTGCAGGGCATGAAAGGATTAGCCGCCCTCCCCCCCCAAACAGGTGAGCTGAAACCCTTTCCAATTCACTACATGTCAGTTTACAAGTAAAACATAAGGTATAAATGCAGCTATTGTTAAGGTGAAGCAGCTATCCTGGCTGGGGAGTTACATTAGCAATTTACCCTTTGTAAAAGGATTAGCAGAGCCCTATTGTTTTGGTGTTTATTTATCAATTTGCATTTTTAAAAGGGGGCATATATCTGACAAGGGCCCACGTTCTCCATGTACCCTGGGCCACAGTTTTCTTCCAACTCCCCATTGCCAGAATCTACCAGAGCATTTTATAGACCAGAAATTGAGGAGAAACCAAATCTTTGGCTACTACTGCTACTACTCACACAAGAACATTTTGTTGGGCTGGCTGGCATTTTTAAGTCTTTCAGCTGAGAGCAACTGCAGGGTTGCTGCTAGTCATGTAGATCAAACACCAGAACTGGTTTTCCACTTTTCCTCAGATAGCTGAGCTGAATGCACGGATATTTACAGCCTGTTCACTGTAGTTTCTAAGCACATAGGCTGCAGCACCCAGTCTGTGGCAGGTTGCTCCCTTACATGGATCACAGGCACCAAAGCATTAGGATGAAGCATCTCTGTAATTAGCACTGATTCCACACTTGCAGTCTTCCAAGCCCCACAAATAATTCACACAGTTTTCACTGGGCTTGCAAAAGCCTGTTTTTTTTCACTGACGTGGGTGGTGGTGAAGAAATGATTTGGCTCATTAAGCACAGAGGTTAGCACCAGCACAGACATTCTCAGCATCCCAACATCTCCAATGGGTCCTTAGCTTAGGTTGTGTTGGGCTTTGGGCGCCTTGTAAATGAGTATTTATTGCTGCAGCGACTAATTCAGTCTCCACAGGCCGCAGGGACTCCTCACTGGAGTTCAAGTTGAGGGAAGAGGTTTCACACAGAGCCGTTCGCAGCACAGGAGAGAGGGACCACCGCTCACCCAGCAAACTCCACCAGGAGCACAGGCTGGCCATTTGGCAGACAACAGCTGCTCGCTCGGATTAGGTAAAAATTCCTTCCTTAGAGGAAACGGGGATGTTTTGGAAGGTAAGTGAGAGAGCAGATTTTTTAATTAAAGTGACGCCAGTGCATTTGCGCTCTGGTGCAGCCCCACACCCTGCTTTTTCATAAGACAGCAATTTAGGAAGCTATTCTTTTAAACTATAAAACAGTTTATAAGACGAACAAGCATCCAGCTGTGCTAAATTACTTTCCTACTCCCCCAGGACCTAGCAGCAAACTATAGCATATATTTTACAGGCATATGATTTATTTATGTGGAGTAACATATAGGTATTGGTTTTGACCCATAAAACCCCTCTATGGCCAGAGGACTACATATCCAAAAGCCTTCTCCCAGCCCAGGCTCCACTGCCACAGCTGTGCCGGAGCAGGACCTCCATTCATAAGAGGGGGAGAAGCAACTACAGGGTGTTCCCTGTTTTTTTGTAACTCCCTCCGCCCACCCATTTCTTTTTCTTTTTCTCAGACAATTCTAGTTTGTTGATCATCAGGCATCTTGCACAGGCAATTAATTTTTCCTGGTCATGGGGGAAATGAGGAGGCTCTGGTGGGACATGCTGTAAAGATCTTAAAATATGTTCTATGCTGCTGGCTTATTGCAGATACTCTGATTCATGGTTGAAAAGGGAGGCCACGAGTGGTCTCTATTAAGGACACGAATTTAGGAATCATCAAGGAGCACATAAGGCAAGTGATAGGCATTCTGCTCTGAGGATCATGCATAAACGTTTAATAAAAAAAAACAAAACCACACACACACACACAAGGAAGGGAGAGTGGTGGTTCAAATGCAAGGGACAGACCCTGTCCCACAGAGCTTACAATTTACATTTAGATTAGCACAAGTAGCAGTAGCATTGCAGGGAAGGTGGATAAGGGTTACAACAACAAAACTTTGTGGCTGGCCTGCGTTGTAATTTCAGTAATTAGACAAAATGAAACATTTCTAGTTAGTAAATCAGTGCTATTGAGCCTCCCATAAATTTGCGGGAGGTACACAATTACCTGTGGGATAAGCTTTTTGATTGGATTTAGCCATTCTGCTCTGTAGGGTAATGGTTTTCAATCAACAGTCTTTGAGGTCTGCTTTAAAGATATGTGAAAGGTATCTTAAGAAACAAGCCTATTCCCTAAACTTACATTCACTGTATATCCCTGAATATTTCTGGTGGGCAGGAAAGAATAAATCATGTAATATCGTAAGCAATTGCTCTAGAATGACAGATGGGGAGAAGATTTCTTCCTCTTCTTTCTCAACAGAGAAAAATCAATTACCACATCCTCACGGACAAGGGCTGGCAATCTCCCAGCACATGGAGCTACTAACATCTCTATAGGAGCTGGACTAACAAGGCGGGCCATTGGTAAAACTTCAAGTGCCTGTAAACACCGACCTACATACGGATGTTGCAAACTTGCGAGCACGTCTTCTCAACAGATCTGCAGAGGCCTCAGTCATCTTTTAGACCAGACTAGTGTGCCTATTATCAATAAATATCTAACCATACCTCAACATAGCAACAGCCCACACACATTCATCTATCATCAGGTGCCACGGCTACAACACAACACATCGCAGCAAAGCAATGGCACTACCGGCACCGCCACTGTGCTTTTATTGGTGTTGTACGCACCTCCCTTCACGAGGCAGCGGCACGCTCCCAGAAGGCAGTGGTGTTGGCACATGCAATTATTCACAACTCTTCCCATAACGGGGCCCCTCTTCTTTCTGGTTTGCCAAGGCTCCCCTCTCAATATGGAAGGGGAGAAGTGACTGCAACCTTCCAATACCTCTTGACACTCCTCCAAAGGATAGTGATAGCAGCCTAAGATCCATCTGTGAAGACAACTGCCAATGCCAAGAACCACAGTGAAGTGTAGTTTCTGTCCAGCTCTATGTTCAAGGTTTGATACTGCAGGTGGAACGACTACCAGGCATGGCTGAAATGAGAGCTGCATGAACACAACTGAATATACTGCCTGATCCAAAGAAGAATAGAAAGAGAAAAGTCAATTACTCAGCACTGAGAATGCCTTCCCATTCAGGTAGCTAGAAACAGACCAGGGATCTCTTTGGTATTGTTAATATTTAAGCCAGTTTATTTTTCTATACTGGATTATCACCAGATTTTCAGCCTAATACTCTGCTTTCATAAGCTTTCTGGATTTAAATGTGGAAATAGAAATACATTCAAAGCCAGATGAGCTTTTGGATGGCAACCACGTTCTGGCAATTCAGCAGAATTTGTGTAAGCACATGTGTCTGGGTGGGGCTTCAGCACAGAAACTGGAATCCCTTCCGAAGGTACCTTTTCTTGTCGTACTACAGACTCCCCTCCCACACCCTGCCAAAATTGCTCACTGAGTGTATGAGGCTTCCTGAATTCAGCAGGTGGCTGGAATCAAGACACTTTCTATTTTATCTCCAAAAATACCAAAAAGCAAATCAATTATGGGTTTAGAATGCCCACAGTTGGCTACTTTAAACAAGAGGTTGATAACCACTTCTTGTTTGTTTAGTTTTAAGGCAAGCAGAGGGAAGAGATATTGTTAGAAGAAACAAATAAACAAACAAATCACAGAAAAAAATGATAGAAAATCTGAATATGAATCTAAATATGAATAAAGGTTTCTTGGAGATATCCAAATCAGAAGATGGAGTTGTCCAAATAAGTTTCCTTCAGAAAAGCAGGCAGGTAGATGGCATTGCTGTGTACAGTTTTCAGCAAAACCTGTATTTTTGTTATTTGTCTGCACAATACATTAGTAAAGTTGACTCTTAACCTCCTTCTGGAGCCCACAGATGTTCTGCAGTGATAGTAAAGAACAGAACATAGAAAGCACAGTGTTACGATCATGAAGCACTAAGGTGCAAGATCTAAGTGTCACACTGGACTCCACTCTGCTATACTCCAGGGATCCTACCAGCACAAAATAGTGATTCTGCTTCAAAAAATACTGTACTACTGGATGACCAGAGAGTATTTCATGGTCAAGGCTAAATGGACACCGGTACAGCAAGTAAAATAGCTTCATCCCAGGCAAATAGTCTAGAGAGTATTATGACTACTGTTTAAAGCCAAACAGAGTGAATTGCTAAGGCAGGGGACAACAATTGGTTCTGATATAAAACGTGTCACAAAAAGCAGACCAGATCATGCTACAGTAACTTTTATTGCAGAGATCAGTAGGCCAGCACAGCTATTCATAAGTATTATATATACACAAGTGCCTCATGCTTAGGCCAGCCAGCATAGAGCTAAAATGGAAGCATATAACAAATTAGTGTTAATAAGCAAACAATCATTGGAAGTGTTAACAAGTGATGGTGGAGAGGCTCTGTTTTTCATTTTATTACTGATCTCTAGTAAGTGTTATTATCCTCATAGAATAACATTTTATTATGAAATGCACATGCACAGCATTAAAGCCTTTGATAGTCCAATGCTTGCCAGCAGCAGCAAAACTGTAAACAAAGTAAAAGAATAATTTCTGAAATGCCAACAGCCATTAGTATTCACAAAGTTTACAGAATGCAGGGAGGGCAATATGCTGCAGCATAAATAACAGAAATTCACTATGACCCAGGGATCTAAGGAATCAACTCAATATTCAGTTTCTTCCCATTTTTCAAAAGAGCCTAAACATAGATGCTTAATCTCAATTCATTTGTGCCTGAACTAGGGTCTTGAGTCTGTTAGATATTTTCAGTTCTTTTTAGCCAATAGATTCCTTTGACATTTCTCTCTTTTATATTACAGCAAACAGCTGCAACTAATAATTTTTCATTATGGTTTTGCATATTTGTTTTGTTTTACAACAAATTTTACTTAAAAATGCAACTGAGCAACTTCTGCTCACTGTAGAAATGAGATTTTTCTGAAGATTGGCTGAATTGTACATGGTATCAGATACAATTAGGACAATGCGTTTATTTTAAACTATAGCTAGGAAGAGGACATGGGTTGAGAAAAAAACCACTTTGAAATGAAGGAGCTTATAGGACAAGACAAAGAAAGACTCAATCTTTGCCTACTTTCTATTACTGTTCATCACAACCAGATAACCTGAAAATCATTGATACATTTTATATGACTACCTATTTATTTATTGCAATCATTTCTTCAGCTTTGACATGCCACCAAAACAGTAAGTCAATGAGGTTTACGTTTCTGTGTTGCAAATATGCAGTCTCCATCAGGAAAAACGGCAACACAAGCTCAATCTACAACATCCTATATCATAACTGAGCAGCACCAAGCCCCTCCTGAGCTAACTTCAGCAGCAACACAACACAGCAGATAAAGTGTACACAAGTCCCTTTACTGCCATGCATAAGCTAAACTTAGGAAAGTTTACTGAATTACTAAATAAGCAATTATGATAAAATATTAAATACAGATAGGGTTCTGCCAACCAAGCTACTTTTTTTTTTTTAATTCTTCCCCACAGAAATACCAGAAATACTGAAGTAAGCACGATGCCTTCCCTTCCTACACATACCTCTCTCTTCAGAAGATAGCCAAAAATCACTGAAGAAAAAAAATAATGTAATACAGCAAAGTCCTACTGGGGAATAGCGTTTTAATGAACACACAAAGCAACTAGGTGACATCTTTATCAGCCCTCATAAACCTTGATTGAATACACAGTGATAAGGCCTGTTTAAACTGTCATCCTCATGATAACATAGGCAGAGACAACACAAGCCTTAGCAACGACCTGTGTAAGAGAGGCCCTTCCAAAAGTGCAGGCACCGTTAGGTAACGTATATCATGTAAACAGTTCAAAGCTTGCACGGCCAGTTTATTTGTGCGATGGTGGGAGGTGGAGGGCTGGCCGAGAGGGTATATGCACATCTTCTCCGGGCACCCAGCTTGAAAGGGCATTTGCTTCAGAGCTAGTCTGGTTTTGGGTATGGCAAGCTGTCTGGGGAAGACGAGCACTTTGAGTTAGAGTGACCTTTAGCACTTAGATCTGCAAACACCAAGAATTTCACATACATGGTTTTAAAGGATTTAAGGGAAGCCTGCTCTGTGGGGTTTTTGGTTTGTGTTTTTTTTTAAACCAACATCATCCATGAGGTACATAACATTCAGCACTAGGAAGCAAGTGGGCATTTGGGGTCAGCATGACTATGGAAGTTGGCAGTGACATGACTTCTATCAGAGGATCTGGCCTTGGCCATCCAGGATACTTATTTAAAAAAAATTTTTAAGCATTTCAAACCTTTTTTTAAGCATCTCCAAGAAAAATCTTGGCAACTGCACAGTTAGTAAGCAAGGATTTAACTTATTTGTTTTTCTGTATTTATTTCTAGCTTAAAAAAACCCAACTTACACTTGAACTTTTATTCCTTCTCCCCCAAATTGTTCTTCCCTCACTCCAACGCTTGCAGTGACACCCACTGGCTGTGGTAGGTCGAGTTTCAGAGACTCATTACTAAAATGCTTCAACACACTGACAAGATCACCAAGACAGAGACTCAGAAAAACACTGCCAGCAAAAAGCTGGCATTTTGTCAGCTTGCTTCATATTATAACTCAGTACCTGTATTCAATACAGCTTTCTTCCATTAATAGCTTTAATAAGTAAATAATGATCAATGGTTACTTAAGTATAATAAAATATACATTTGTATGTAATTACTCGTTAATTAATAATTCCTACTGCTTGGGTGGTGGAAGATATAATTTCATTTTATGTCTATTTGGTCTTTGGCAAGACTGTGAAGTAGCACTACTACTAGGTTTGAGTTTTTCATCAGGAAAACACTAAACTGAGTTGGTACACCACCACATGCCTGGCTGGCAGGAGAGGCATTTTAGCTACTCAGGAACTAATTTATGCTTTTGTGGGCTTCTTTGCATACACCAGATTTCTTTCAGTACTCCCAAGCACTATTTTTCTCATTTCACACATAGGAAAGAGGGGAAACAGAACTAAGTGACTTGAGTAAACCAAACCCATGGAAACCAAATCTAACAAATCCCAGTCTAATGGCTTCACTTAGAAGATGACTTGTTTCTTCAACTCTATTAGAGCAATTTCTCTATAACACATGTAGGTTCTTAATGTTTAAATAAAATTATCCAAGTTTAAGCTGGAACACAAACAAATAGCTCCTGTTACACAAAGCGTTCACCAAAAGAAAAGGCTAGGTTTTAATTTAACTACAGCCTGATAGCTTGGAAAGGATCAAGGGAAACTTCAAAAATACTTGGAATAAAAATTAGAAAAAAAAAAAAAAGAGAACTAATTTTTGCCTGCTTTATGGCATGAACCAAGAACAAATGGATCCTAGCTGTGAGCACACAAGTTGTGTTTACTGACTGACTTAGATTGAAAGCATTTTAGTCAACTTCACGTTATTTCCCACACCTACAGCCACTAACATTCTCTCCAGAGGCAGGTCAGAAGCAGAACTATTATATTCATGGAAAACACATTTATACAGGACTTCCCACAGAGCTGAAAAAAAAAAAAAAAATTATCTAATGCATTCCCAGCCAAACTTCATCCTGAAGCAAAAAATCCTTCCCTTTGATAAGAAAGCTATGTCAGACCACATTTCTGTCCCTGACAAAAGAACCGCTCTCCCTTGGCTTGCTCCAGTTTTGGCAGCTGTGCTCAGCAGAATCACACTGCTCTTCCAAGCTAGTCACCACACTTAACAGAGCCACCAGCTTATCTTTCACCTGAACAATAAAAATGAACTATGCACAAGCAAGCAGTTACTGTGGGTAATGCTACCCACCTCAGCTCTGGGGCAGGCAGTTCTCTTCTGGGTTAGAAATTCCATCAATAACCTAACACATCATTAAAGACCCCTCTCTCCTACCCCCTCTCCCCCGTTTTTTTGCCTATCCAGACTCACAGCAATCTACAGAGGTATTCAATGCTGTATATACACAGTTTGCAGCAAAGTAAGCTAGGCTTGTTAGCTTCCCTTGTTCCCTCAGATATTCTTTCTGTATCAGGAGGAAATAAATTAATAAAATATGGGGAGGGACACTTTCACCCAAACATTGAAAGCTGGTGCCTCTTAGATACCCTTGTTTCTAATCCACTGACAACCAACCCAAGAATACACACAGCTGCTTAGCAACCTTGTTCTAGAGTTCTGGGGTAAGTGTACCAAGCCATGCGATGGTTTATGTCCAGGTTCCCTGAGATACTACTGACCTCCTCCCAGGCTAGCTACCCTTCAAGAAAAGCCAGATATACCAACTCATGAAGAATATTATGTAATCATGGATGCACTGCACTTCTGCTCTCACTGCTAGCTACTACTGACACAGTATTGTGCCATGATGATGCCTTAAGCTATACCTACCCTTCAAGCAAAGGTGCAACACTGCAACTTACATAGCATTGCCCAAGTTAGCATTTGGCCATGACAGGGAAAACCTTAACCTAGGATGTGTTAAGCCCTTACCTATATTCCCTAGAAAAACCTGCCAGTCCCAGGCCACCTCTATTAATATTCCTATGAGCATTCAAGCTGGCTAGCTTGATGGTTAAACACCTGCACTTGATAAAACAATCAGGCCTAATTTTGTAGAAAAGGATGGGCCAAATCCAAGAATTCCAGGCACAGCAGTGATGTCCCCATTGATTTCCTCTCAAAATTACATGCCATCTGAAAACAGTAAGGCAGACCTATATTTGATAATTGAAGATGGACAGAAAAAGACCAGACCAAATCAACATTACAGAATAAAGTCCTTTCCTTGTCCTGAAAAGTTACAGAGGATAACACTAGCTCTCCTATAACCTCACAAGGGCATCCTCACACCCTGCAGAAGGAGGGTCTGGGGAGAGGTAGGGCAGTGGTCAGGAACAGATGGGACAGGCACATAGGATACATGTTTGATTTCAGCCAATCCAGCCAGCAAGTAGTAATTATGGCAGCATTTTTGGCTAAATGAAAATTGGCAAGGGAAATGAAAACTAGGCACAGTTCCCATCCAGAAAAGGGGGAGAGAAAAAAAAAATAGAAAAAATACTTCCCTTGTTAAATCCTCCTGTCTAGATGCCTTTTTTTTTTTCTTTTCTGAAGACTATTTGAGTACCTCCTCAAAGTTGAGAAACTCCTGCAAAAGCAAAACTACAAAATCAGCCAATGAATAATCTTTCCTGGAGTGCTCAACAACAGCTTGCCAAATCTTGGTGTTACCATTTGATTCAGCATAGCAGATAAATCCTAAAATTAAATGTCTGTTACCCCAATCTTGTTAATGAAGATATGCTTTTTGTATCTAATTCATTTCCATGCTACTTACCAATAAAGCAACATCGGCTCAGGACAAGTAGATACCCAGAGGGCTTGGCCCACTCAACCCTACTTGGCTGCAGCACTTGTTGCAAGTTTAAGTGGTCTCCAACTACTGCCTGCTGCAGGGCAAGCACCTCGCACAGCTAACTACTGAGCAGTTGAGCTGCAGTAGCTTTTTTACACTGCTGCCTGTTTGCAGACAGCCACAGTTCACAGTAAATCCAAATCAAGATCACTTACCCCTTTACCTCCTCTGTGTGTGTCATGAGAAAAGAGTTGTATTAGGTAGAATTAGGTAGATCCATAGCTTCTGCATCAGGGACTGGTAACTCCCACACCTTCTTTCTCCACATATAGGATAGTTCCAGCTCAACTATAGGACATATTACTCCAGGGAGACTTGGTGTGGAGGGACCTATGCAGGGTGGTGGGACATGCAAGACAAAGGAGATGGCAGGGTTACAGCAGGATTCAATGTATCCATGATACAAGCTCTCAGGAGAGGGAACAGAAGAATTTAAAACTCAAGAGACCACTCTGCTCTCAGGCAAATTTGTTATCTGAGTTACCTCACAAAATTCCTAAGAATTAGGCCTATGACTGCAGTTTAGTTTTAGGTTTCCTCATGTCCTTATTCTAACACACTTTTCTATCCCAACAAGAAGGTGTTAAGTGCTTCCAGACTCTGTGCCCTCCACATGAAGTAGTGGGAGAATACAGTTTCTGAGGACAGCAGTTACATGAAGATTCCCTCAGCCTTACATAAGACTCAGAAACACCTGACCAAAACCCAAGAATAATATGAATTAGGTGCTTTAAGTGCCATGTGCTATAGATCAGACAAATACAGTCAAAAACCTTGGGCATGATGCTTTGAATTGTAAGCTATACAAGAAACAGCTTAACTAAGGCCTTTGTGTTAAGAAAAGCAGCCTTGCCTAGATAGATCTGAAGTAGTCTGTATTTTACAGGTCTTATCACAAAGAAGGAAGAAGAGAGGAAGAATGATAGCATTTTATTTCAAAGCCCACAAACTATATAACATACCCACTGGGAAATAAATGCTGTATAATTGCTATTTATTTTATATAGCTTTCATACAGAATACCACAAGATACCTTATAGAATCATAGAATCATTTAGGTTGGAAAAGAACTTCAAGATCATCGAGTCCAACCATCAACCATGCCCACTAAACCATGTCCTGAAGTACCCTGTCCACTCGCTTTTTGAACACCTCCAGGGATGGTGACTCAACCACTTCCCTGGGCAGCCTGTTCCAACGTCTGACAACCCTCTCAGTAAAGAAATTTTTCCTAATATCCAACCTAAATCTCCCTTACCTCAACTTCAGGCCATTTCCTCTCGTCCTATCACCAGCCACCTGACAGAAGAGACCAGCACCCACCTTGCTACAGCCCCCTTTCAGGTAGTTGTAGAGAGCGATAAGGTCTCTCCTCAGCCTCCTCTTCTCCAGACTAAACAGCCCCAGCTCCCTCAGCCACTCCTCATAAGACTTGTGCTCCAGGCCCCTCACCAACTTGGTTGCCCTTCTCTGGACACGGTCCAACACCTCAATGTCTTTCCTGTAGTGAGGGACACAAAACTGAACACAGGACTCAAGGTGCGGCCTCACCAGTGCCGAGTACAGGGGGACAATCACCTCCCTGCTCCTGCTGGCCACACTATTGCTGATGCAGGCCAGGATGCTGTTGGCCTTCTTGGCCACCTGGGCACACTGCTGGCTCATATTCAGTCGGCTGTCAGCCAGCACCCCCAGGTCTTTCTCTGCTGGGCGGCTTTCCAGCCACTCTTCCCCAAGCCTGTAGTGCTGCGTGGGGTTGCTGTGACCCAAGTGCAGGACCCGGCACTTATGTACATATACACCGTAGGGATTATGAAATCTTAGTAAAAGTGTATTACTTGGAATGTGGTTTCAGACTTACTTTATTCAAAGAGGCAGAACTTTTTCCATACTTCTCTACGGAGGCAGCAAGAAGCCCAATAACAGAACCCTTCTCTTTGCAAAAGACCCGTGCTCTTGCAAGTGATCCTACTGAACTAAACAGGCTTCCTTCAGGCAACTTAAGTGGGCAAGATACACACTACTAGGGAGACAGGAACTTCCATCCAGAGTGAGTTTCTCTGAGAAATACTTTAGTTGGTCACCAAAAACTGAACTTGAGATATGGTAGTAATGAACATTTCAGACAGCCTACAGAAGGGACCCCCCCCCCCCAACAACAAACAAACAAAACAAACCAAACAATCCTGAAACATTTACTTGTTCCTGATCTTCCTCATATAGTTGAGAAGAGTTGCAACTAGACTAAAAGGAGCGCCCCTACCCTTTCCTCAGGTGGTAGCCAAACCCTGTTTCTTACACTGCCAATACAGACAAATAAGGGATGTTGATAAATTAATGTGCAATCTTGCTAAGACTGAATTCAGGAATTCCTCCTGTCAGTATATGCAATTAAGAGTGGAGTCAGACACAAGGATAGGGCCCCACTGTGCTTATGCCAAAGCACTGTGCCAACCTCAGTGTAATGGAGGAAAGAACGACATTGAGAAGGGATATGTGAAGAAGGAAGGAACACAGTTCTGCTATCAAAAAAACAGACATAAGAAGAATTTAAATCGAAGACTTGAGTAGTGGGGGACAGAAGCACTGAAGACATGAGAAGCAAAAACCATAACAGATGTGAAACAGAGAATAACAAGAGTTGCAAACATGAAGGTAAGCAAGGTCCTGCGTTAATTCAGCAAGCATAAGAACCTGTGCCAACCTGAATTACGGTGACCATCCTGGATTCCTATATGTGAAATATAATTTTGGTACAAAGGTTGGAAATTTTTGTCTGGGGAATAGCTGTCTGGTCTGTTCAGCCTCTTGGTAGAAAGATAATGAGTTACTTCAAACTTCTGTCTCCAAGTAACTTGCATACTCAGGGAAGCCTTGAAAAGCTGGACATTCCTTCCACTGAGCAGACTGATAGGCTTCAAAACATGTTTAACTATAAGCTGTGTTACTATAGGGTGGCAAATATTAATTAGCTTTAGCCATCTAGGGAGACTGTGGTTATCATTAAGAATATGTGGGACACTCATACATGAAGTCTTTTCCCTTGCCCACTGGACAAGCTCTCTCATATAGTTTATCTGCTCCAGCTGCACGCTTTTGGAAAAACCTAGACTAAATGAATACTTTCAGCTAGAGCTAAAGGTAAACACTCCACTGGAACTTTGCCCTAATCAATAGTAGCAATGTTCATGTCACATGAGAGTCAGAGGATAGAATATGGTGCTTACTGAAGTCAGCAAATAAGCTAATTATACTTACCCTGCTTGAAGAAGGGGACAAGTGAGGTCTGCTCCACCCACATATTAATGCAATCATCATTATCCTTATCCCTTGTTTGCTTTGTGCTTATATTACAAAAAAACTTGTCACAAACAGAGGGTGTTACTGACCCCTTGTGGAAGAAATACTCAAACATTTTAGGATACACAAGCATGCGTCACTGGGGAAATCAGCTCAGATTTAAGTTTGTCTACTTATTTCCCTCAGATTTATTAAGGAAAAAAAAAAAATCAGTGAAACGGTGTTATAGCGTGTCAAGGCGTCAATATAGTCTCACAAGTGTATTTTCCTGACGTTAGGCATTTTTGCAGAAATTGAGTTTTTTATTAACTTCTTTAGGGCAGTCAAGTAAGCATCAACAAATCCTAACTGTAAGAAATTAGATCTTGCACTAAATTTCCTATAACTTAAAGTCTTGCATTGTTACAGAATAAAAGTTATACATTACCAGCTGGCACAGTTCTTGATTTCCAATGTAAATTAAATTATTTCAATCCATCATAGCATCACTCTCTAATGACTGCTTTTTAATAAAACAAACAAACAAAACAAAACACCCCCCCCAACAAACAACTTACTATCTCCTGGAGAGCCTGGACATACTACACTGGTTACTGCAAAAGGAACAAAGTATTTAAATCCCTAAAGTATTTTTCAGCCAAAACCTTTTCATAAGTATCAAGAACAGTTGATAGGTTTCAGTCTTTAAAGGAAAAGCTTTCCAATCCATGCTACTTTGTTGACTTGAAGAGGGCTGCACAAAGCACAACAAGATCTTCAACAATGTTGTTTCTGAAATTACCTTTCCATATTGTGGAAAACCAAGTCTGCAAAGGAAAGTTATCACTTTTTATTCAAATACTGCTGCTGATTTTTCTTCCCTAAATAAAACAGAGTACTACACCCATGAAGAACCACCCTCTGCACCTAATTAAATGTCAAATCCAAAGGAAATCTCCATGGAGTTTCATCATTCCTGTCACAGACAGCTGCATACTGGACACAGCTAGAATTGGTTACAACAGCAAAGTAAATTATACAGATATTAATTATAATATACAGTATTTATATTATAAAATCTTGCATTAATTATATTGTACAGTATGAAGCAGCCATCTCAAAATCTAAAAAACATCAATATCAAACACCAGCAAAACCAGCTGCTTCCACTGTGACCAATATTAGGGGCTGAAACCCTAGAGACTGCAGAGACCAAGTCTTAAACCTATGCCAGCACTGCTCCAATTGCTTTCAATGAACAGGTATGGGGAAGTATGTGAATGGCTTGTAAGTCCCAAAACAAAGAACAACTGGCTATTTAAAATGTATTTTGACAATTTGCATCAATCGTTTTCAAATAAAAAGTTCTTTAAAAATATATCTGAAAATATTGTGTTTTCATACAAACCAAAGTTGAAGAAATCTTGAAAAATGAAAAGAAACTAAGAAAGAGCGCAACAAACTTTTTATTCTGTCAATTCATTTTTCACCTGTACACTATGATAAATTAAAACACTAAGCCACTGAAGTCTGGTTGGTTTTGTTGCCCTTCATTAAATATGTATTTATATATATTTTTAATGCATCCATTAAATTGAATCCTGAAAGTATAAACTATGATGCAGCAACTGTTGTCTCAGAATATGCAGAATATGGGAGTTACCATATCTGGCAGGAGATTTTTAAATGATCATGTTCACATAGCCAGATCTGTAGTGGCCATTCAATTATAAGTAAACCCAGAGTCTAACATAAACTTAACAGCAGCTCTAATAAGCATTATGAACTGCATATTACACAGAAAAATTTGCACATATGCCATAGATAAATATTTTAAATCAACCTTTTAGTTATTACAACATAATCCACCCTTCATAGTTCTACTGTGCTGCTTAAACAATATTTGAATATCTGGGAGATTCAAAGGCACATAGCATTTCTGATGTTGCTACAAACTTACTCTTCAGGGTTACATTATAAAGAACCAGAATTTTTGAAGTTTGGATTGCAAACTTTCTCAATAAATAAAGTCTCCTGTGCTTTTAAACATCGTATGTCAACAACTAACAGAGTTACCAAACATTTGTTCAGGTATACAATTTTCTAATTCCGTGGTGACATCTTAACATCATTACAACCAAGGAGAAGGAAGTCATATAAGCCACTACTCCCTTCCCAATGATGTACACTCAAAAACTAGTATTAATTCAGTCCAACTACACTTTTAAATCAAACCTTTTGAAAAAGTCAGTATACATCTTATATAAGTTTTATGAACCATACAGTACGTACGTTAGCATTTCCTTTGAAAAGCTTAGACCGTGCTAAGCGGTTTTAATGAAAGCAATTATATAATGCTATCTGCATACAGAAATCCACTACATTCACACAGACAACCTTAAATTTCTCCAATAAACAGTCATGTAAAAATCTACAATTTACTGAAAATACAAAGTTGGTTTTAATAAAAGCAAAAATGTTCCTGTGGTTCAGTAAAACCAGTTTTCTAACACGAATAGTTTGCATTCATAAAGACACTAAGCTTGGGACAAAGAAAGTATTTCCTAGAAGCGCAAAATGAAACTTAAATTTTTCTAACTATGAAATGGCATGCAGACATACAGATTTGTTGCTGATTATTTCTCTCCCTCTTATAAAAGACTTACTAAGCCAGAGTAAAGCAGGTATTTTTACATGTTTGTTTATACAATGACCTCTCCCCTCATACTAAAACTATCACATACAGAACACTTTTATCAGCTGTCTTTGCCACAAATGCTCCTTCTGCAAATTTGAATACTATGCCCTGCAGACCCTCATGATTGGTGCAACAATCAAACAACTTTCAGAAAGCTTAACAATACCTAAATTTGCCGATTTTCCTGTACAGAAAGTATATACAATTTTCTAAACCCATGGCAGGGATATTACAATTATATTAACATCAACTCATTAACTGGATTCAAAAGATACTTGCATTCTGTAAGGACTCTACAGCTGCTGCCCATTCAATAGTTCTACCAAGGCACTATATAGTCATTAAATCTCTAATATTCTCCAAGATGTGCTGAAGAATATTGTGAATGTGTTTAAGTTGTTAAAAAGCCCTGAGCCAGAACTTTTGTATTTACCACAGGCTTAGCTATAAAAATGGCACACACTAAAACTTCTGCAGATAAGTTTTGCTTTGTCAACACAAACAAGTTATGAAATGCATAAAAAGACAACAGTATGAGTTCCAGCAACTTATGCAAGAATGATATACAATGTACATTGTGGTAAATCACACATATTGTACGTAATTTATAGTCAGTAAAAAAACCTTCACAATGTATTCAGACATCAAAACTGACAAAGCAAAACAAAACTGATGTGTTCCCCATCCCTTCCCAAAGACAAAGAACAACTAGAGAAGAATTCACTACTTTGACAGAAAGGAGGTAGCACTGCTAAAAGTTAGTCTGTAGCGTTGTTGGGGTTTTTTTTAAGTGAAAACTTGACCCATGCAGCACAAAGAACAGGATAGGCTCTTCGGTTCACCAGCTGCTACTGGAAGAGTAAAATTAAGTTTCTGACGTTTAATTTTGTAGAGGAAGCTTAAATCACTAGCTCAAAGCAGCTTCTTCAAACAATTTAGTGTTTACACAAACTGCAATTAATACTGCTAAAAATAATTAGGCATACATAAAACTTCATCTCTAGAAAATATCTACACAGTAAGTACCTAAATCAGATTATTTTTAAAAGACCATTTCACATCTTTAAAAGAAGCTAAAATACCGATTTTAAGACTATGCTAACAAGGCACAAGTACTTGTGCAAATCTGCTATATCCTCACCCAGTCCAAATTAAGAACACCACCTCATAATCAAACTTTCACATTTACAAAGTAACTTGTTTATTCTCTTGCCAATGTAATTTTCAGTATCCACTTCAGCAAAAAGGGATTCCTCCAAACTCCAAAATAAAAGTACAGAGTATTTTGACAAATAGAAAATAGGTAATAATAGCCCAAATTTTGAGAAGCGCCATATGAGCTTGGGATATAGTAAGTGATAGACAGTAGGTTTGGGGAAAAAAAGTCAAACATAGTTACACTGAAGTTAACAAGCTACAGCTATTTAGCATATTCTGTTAGCCTCTCAGGTTGTCTTTATACTTTAAATCACTGTGTACTGATGTGACCATTTATGTATTTTACTAAATGGAAAAAAATGAAAAGTATTTTACTTAAACATCTGAGCATACCTCACACCTGAATAATATATATTATTAGATGCCTTCTTGATTGTTTCAAGAAACAAACTGAGATATTTCATTCAATTTCAAAACTGCTATTAAATACTGGGGGATAATCATAATAAACAAAGCCTGCAACTCTTACATTTTATGATTTTACAGTATATTAGAGATCAATGCCTTACTGATTTTTCTCTTATTTTCACTTTGCTCCCTAATAATAGTGATGATGATAATAATGAGATTTACACTTTCATCTTTTGCTGAAGACAGAGGCACAATGACATATACTCAACTCTT
The DNA here is from genome assembly GCF_964188355.1 of Buteo buteo. Taxonomy (NCBI): domain Eukaryota; kingdom Metazoa; phylum Chordata; class Aves; order Accipitriformes; family Accipitridae; genus Buteo; species Buteo buteo. The sequence goes on along the minus strand of NC_134173.1, from coordinate 26,755,864 downwards.
CTACTTGTTATGATCCCCTCTGGTTTCCAACTAAGCTTCTGTTTTTCATCCTTCGATTATTTAAGTGTTATCCAATTAAACATTTGCACTCTGCGCACATTGAACAGATGATATCAGACTAATTAGAGTGAATGAACTTACTAGCTTCCTCAACAACACTAGCTGACCTTCAACATCAGAATCCAAAGACAGTGTGTGAAAATGATTCTGGATTTGCAAACATTCTTCCTCATTAAGTTTTTGGAAAGGCAAGCATCATGTAGCCTTCCCAGTACAAGATAGAGCTCTTTCACCTTTTAATAGACACCTATATTAATAATTCAAGCATGTTGGTTAGCTTACCTAGTTTTTCTACTTCAGCTGTTTCTTTTGGCACCACAATAGCATCAGGCTGACACTTTAATTTCAACTGGCACACAACATTGCCAAATGAGTCCAATCACAAACTCGTATGCAGTCACATACATCTGGTGTGACTACAGTATAGAAGACTACAGCTGCTCCTATAGCGATACCTTCAGTCATTGTCTCTATTTCCATAGGACTGTGATGGCATCCAAGTATTGAGTGTTATAAAGCAACACTTCATATAGCTTCTCTGTTGGAAAGTACAAGCCTAACGGAGCACTTACCTGCCCTCTGCTACAATATGTGCCTCCCACAGACAAGGAGTATTTAACATTCAACTCCTGTTTCCCACCCAGGATGCTTTAGATCAGTTCTTACTCAGCTGAATTATTCAATTGATGCTAAGTTGGAATAATTTCAAGTAATTCTGGCTTGTTCTAGTGAAAAAGAATTAGGAAAACAGAATTACCTTAACATTAGATTTTGAGGCCTGAACTTATGGGAACTGTGTATTTATTACTAGTATGTATACACTTTGTATTGTTTTTGCATTATTGTATATTTCAAGACAAAAATTATTGTGAATCATAACTGTCACAGGAAATATCAACATTCTCCAGAGAAGCATAAAATGAAAAAATCCTAAATATTTATATCTGATATTAACTGGCAATATAAAAAACCCCCTTACAACACTTGACACCTGATACATACATTAAAAAACATGAATGAAACCAAAATAAGATTGTCCCTTTAAACTTTAAGGGAAGAAAGAGTCAGAAAGAAAATGAAAAAAAGACTGCTTTAAATTAGCTTCAGGCTTAGATGTTTTCCAAGAGTAAAGCTAAAAGCTGACTGTTCAAATACTGTTCTCTTATTTGGTGTGTTCACAGTCTTTAAACAATTACCATATAATGAACCTGTGCTACAGTATTAGAAATGTTTTCATTAGAACCCTTTACTGCCTTTCAAACTTACAGAGATTTAAATCATCAAGATGTCTTTATTATTTCATAAGCTAATAGAAGACACTGGTTCCACTACTTAATACAAAAGGATCCTTCGTTCAATTGCCTTGCGGCATATAGGGCATTCACTCATTCGGTCTCCACAAAGTTGACATGTTCCATGTCCACAGAGAAAGATCATATTCTTCAGACGGTCCAAACAGACAGGGCACATAGTCTGTAAAAGATTTTGACAAGTTACATAGTCAATGGTGGTAGTGATACAGTACTGAATACCACTTTTTTACTTCACATTGCCTTAAAATATTTGGGCTTTTCCTACCCCATCACGACACAAAAACTACGTAGCTTTTTTCCAAATATGGTCCCTTTAAGTAAGACAATCCAGTAGTAGGTTGACATCACATTTTCAATATCATTACCCAAGTTTGCAACATTAAGACATTCTTCAGCAACATTCCCCTTTATGTCACGTAATCTTCCAGGGAACAAACAACACAAACCGCTTTTATGTGTGCCATGCTTGGGTAATGATTTACCAATTTATTCTCAGGCTATCTAGCCATTCACATACTTACCTTTAAACACCAAGTACTCAACACGTGCAGAAGTAATAAAAATGCTGCATAATCAATATTATACGTAAAGATTCAAGACTGGTAATTCCAGCCTTTGTTCATGGAAGTTATCTAGATTTTCAACCAAAAGAACACCTCAAGTTTCAAATTAAGAACAATTTAATAAATCTGTGACCTTCAGTCATAACACTAGCACAGCAAACTTTTAAAATCAGTTTTAATTGCTGAACATTGAAGTGACAGCCAATGCTCAAAAAAGATCTTCTGAAGTTCTTCAACAGCAAAGTTCATTTTGTACCAAGCCACTAAGGAATAATATCCTTCACCTTTTGTCACATGCAGAAACTGAAGTTTTGGTAAGGCATGTTCCTTCACCATAAACATACTGCAGCCATATTAGGATTTAATTTATAACAGTTTATCAAAGGTTAGTAAATGAATAGATATTATAACAGATGGTAATTGTTAAGACCGTTCTATAGTCCAACAAATCAAATATAAGATGTCCTCAGATCTGAGACACACTACTCCTATCTAAACACTTACAAATGTTCATCTCATATATAATATGAAATACTGACAGGGCTCATATTTCAAATGCAAATTCATTTTATCACCACCTTGCACCTGTGACTTGTTTCCATACTCATCATTGGGGGTTTACTTTAGTTTATTCATCTCATGAGAGAGAACCCATAGCAGGAACCCTTTAAAGCATACTTTCTATGGAATCAATACGTATTACTTCCTAGGGCAGATAGCTTAGTTGACCACGCAAAAAAAAAAATTCACTATCAGTCTGCTTATATAGAGATTAAATTGGCATGGAATCTGCCAAAATGCCTATTTTAATCTTCAGGATACCAGTATAATGGCCCATCAGGAATGTAAAACTTCCAGATAAAAACTTACATCACTTTGTTTAAAAAAAAAAAACCCTTCACTCTTCCCAAAAATGCTGTGTTCCAGCTTTATCAGAATTTCCACAGTGCTGCAACAAAACACTCTCAAACTAAAAATCTGCAAAAGACCAACTGTCTGTCATTCAGTCCTGCTCATTTTTCCATCCACACCACGTCATCACCTTCACATCCCAAAGGGACAATTAGACCATTCTTCCTCCAGTAACAACAGCCTTCACATAGCAATGAAACAGCTATTTCCAACTAATATATAGCTGTAGTGGGACAAGTGTGTATAACCTGATAGTACTGACATGATGTCCTATGACAAAGGACTGACAAAGCAAACCTGAATCTTATCTTTGGAGAAAACACTTGTAGACTTTGTTCTATGTTTTTAGCTTAATTATTTGCTTTTGTGCCTAAATATAATGTCAGAATTACTGGAGTTACAAGGGTCTGTTTCTATCCAAATTCCACACCATCATTTGAAAATAAACACATACATCAGGGGACTCAGAAATAATAATAATAATAAAAAAATCTGTTCAAATGCAATTACTTTTGATTATTTCATTCAGTGAAGCAAAAAAATCCTAACATTTTAATTTTAGAGATCTTTTCTGAAATTGCATGCAGTATTAGCATATCGCCCCATTTATCCTGCTTAGTACAAATGCAGAGTATATAAAATATATTAGCTATTTAATTTATTAATATGATACTATTTTAACACTTAAGTTACTTCATACAGTAGGAGAATTCAGCTAGCAGGAACAACCAAACTTCCTGTTTGTTATGCAATTCTATTCTGACAAGGATTTTCTTGATTAGTTCAGCAGTTTCCCAGTGGGATACAAGCCCAAATAAGTGAGCTTTATCCAACTTTCAAGGAGCATTTGTTACTTAACCACCAGCTTATATACACTTTTACAGTGGAAGAAAGCTCACTGCATGCCTTATACCCAATTTGTGCCACAGCAGCAGGAAATAAGCAGTATCTGTTTCTATTGCATTACTAGTTTGTTAGAATATTCTCTGCATGAAACTACACTCTACTTTAGAGGCATGAAACATTTGACTCCCATCTTTCAAAGTAAAACAAATGGTAAAAAAAGGCACTATACCTGTTCTATGTGGGAATTACTTCTTTGGGTAAGTAAAAGTAGTCTGAAAAAGTACTTATTGTACCTTTAAATATAACTGGATGTACAATTCAAATCAACTTTTACCACTAACAAGGTGTTTTAAACTGCTTGAAATATCAATTCTTATTGCTAAAAACAGTTTTTCCAACAATATACAGGTGCACGGTGACAAAATATATTTATTTTTAAGGAGAAAGCGATGTAAGTATGGTGAAGGAACATACATAAGATATTAGACAGATGATGGTGATTATGTATGAAATGGAGTGAAGGTATTGCAATTACAGTCAAAAGGGTTCACATTCAGGGAATCCCTGAAGATTGGTGTGGTCATCAGATGTGGGAGATTCTGTTGACATCAGCATCACTTCTGCTTGGCACCAGAAATGGTTTTAAAAGCTTGCTGCACTAACATATTAGATTATCATTGAAGGTATGAGTTGAAACATAGGACTATACCTGCTGAAAGAGAACAAATTAATTTTAGGTACGAAAATATCAAGGTAACGTGAAGACTCAACTGTTAAAGCACAAATCAAAAGAATACATGATTATAGTGGAATCCTGTGCATCATTTGAAGCACAAATTTAAAAGATGAGATGACTAATTTTAATCAAATTCAACTTGCTCTATCACAAGACTAAGCAGAAAAGACACTAAGGAAAACATGAAAGAGCCTCAAGCCAAGATGCAAACAAGAACGACCAGAACCACCTCTTTCTGGTCAGAGGCACTAAACAATCTTCAGTTTTATATTGATTTTAAAATAAATTTTTGGACAAAATGGCATTTCAAAGCAAAAGAGAGCACTTAAATTCTCAAAGCATTCCAGTATTAGATCTTTCTTACTACTGCAAATATGAAAACCAGAAAACACAAGTAGAAAATGACACATATAAAGTAATTATTCTCTTCTCCCTAATACAGCATAACTTTCTGATACCAGAAAGCTTCTGGCTACCAAATCCCAAAGGTAAGGTAAGACAAAACTGTTAAGAATAAAAGAGCACCTAAGGACAACCGAAAAAATTGAGATCACACCTAATCAAGAAGAAAAACTGTAACATAGTTTTCCTTTCAGATCCCTATACAAAAGAGTATTAGCATACCCAAACAGAACTCAAATCTTTTATAAACTCTAAAATAACCAGAAAAGAAAAAAATAGATCTGAAGAAAATAGATTACTTGCATTTAAGCATTTATCTGCATGTTTTGCATATATCATTTTAAATGCCAAAGCAGTAACCTTATTCTTTCCATCCAATGTTAAAAAGTAAAACAGAAGCTTAACAGTATAAGACATCAGAGATATCTAGAAACTCCAGATGTTATCGTCAAGACAGACATGCATTTTTCAAATGACAATTTTTAATTTGCATGTTCTTTTACAGACAAAAACTACAAAGGAATCTGTTTTGAATTGGATATTTGAATTTCTGTTACTGGGGTGTTGGCCAAGTCTCCATATGACAGGAATAGCTCTTCACAGACATGCCACTGAGGTTAAAACTTGACAGCATATCAGCTCCCAAATTCAAGGCATTTAGAGATATGGGCCCTAAAACTAGCAATCTAAAACACTTTAGTCTTAGCTCTCACGCACATGAACAGCTGAGAGCAACAACTACCAGGACTATATGTGGTGCTGCCACCACTGAAGTATTACTAACTGCTCTAAGTCTACAAGAGGAAAAAGCAAGTAATACAGTAAGAACGCTTCTCTGTTTCCTGTATCCATGAAAAGTTTCTTCCAAATGCGTTATACATAGGGAAGCCAAAAATCACATTATTGGGGTTCTAAGAGAGTAAGTTCATACAATAGTCAGATACCCCAGGTCCTTTACTGCTGAAAAAAATCTCAAAATCAAGTTTTTTCTTTGATCAGATGGAAAAGCAAGGAAATAATTTAATAATTTAACACAGTGAAGTTCTGCATGTAGACAACTACTTAAGCGCTTCTAATGGAACTAGACTTACAGACGTAACTAATAGGTAAGTGTCAGTTATCAGAAACATTAATTTTTGGTTTTCATTGGGTTTCTAAATTGCATGTAACTTAACCACTGAATAATCAATACAATCTATAGACAATTCGTATAAATTTCCTCCTGCAAACACTCTGCATAATTACAAAAGACAAACCTTAACATTTACATTCTGATTCAAATTACATGTAGAGTACTTTCAAAGGTTTTAATTTTGCAACCACACAATTTTAAGTGTACACAAACTACAGCCTTCATTTGACAGGTAACTGCCAGCCACTGTTCAAAGGCAGTTCATGAACAGACAAGTAAAGATCCAGGTAGATACAGAATAGTGAAGAATATCTTCTTTTATTACTGTTCTGTGAAAACAGCTTCTGCTGTACCTATATACTCAGGTCAGCTAAACAGGCAGAGAACATACTGACTGGGCAGAGCATCCTTTTTCAGTCACACTAACACAGACGCTATAATAGATTGATTAGCAAACATGGCCATTTGATTATTTTATTTTTTTTTTAAACCTGTACATAGAAGACATACAAAGCCACACCACACAAAAAATATCAGTTATTTAACTAAAACTTAAGAACTGAAGCACTTCCACATGTCATTTGGTTTTAAGTAACAGAAGATGCATTGGCTTTTTCAATTATTTTAGTGGTCTATAAAATTTCTATCCAGCACTTTTACCTGTTCCTTGATGTCTTGTAACTGTTGCTGCAGCTTCTGTACATCTGCATTGACGTTGGTATTATCTTTGTCTTTCTGCAAAACTGGAATGTTTCCGCTTGCTGTAATTTAGAGGAAATAAAGATATGTGATCATGCATCAACCTAATGAAATAGGTATAATTATTTCCAGTCTACTAACTACATTTTTTCAATTATCTGAAATAACATTAGTGAAACACATTTGATAATCTAATTAAATTCACTACATCACTGCAGCTCAATTCACAAAGAACTTCTCTGAGGTTAGTGGCAGTGCTTCTTTGACAATATTTCCTCAATAATGATGCTCAAAATGCCTGTAGCCCCTTAATATTCTCAGAGTTCTTATTTGCCAGTGAAGTTCCTGCAGTAAATTTTTTTGCACATGTGAAAAATAAAGCCAAATCCTTTCACACTGAAAAGACTTTTTATCTACACAGCTGATTCTATTTGGTGTTCAAAACTGCACAAGCATCTGGAAATAGTTTGTTCAAAATTTGAAAAAACTCAGATTAATATTCCTGTATTTGACTCATACCTGGGAGGCAATGTTACTATAAGAAACAGAAGAATTGAGAAGTATTTCAAATGACAAATTTTAAAATCAGGTTTTTAATACTCATGCTGACAATTTAAGGATTACTCTTATATTTATCTATTTAGGAACAGTATGACAAGACTGACCTAATATTCCAATTCACAAACTCAATTCAAACACTGCATACCACATATACATACACAGAGTAAATACAAATAATTCATAGAAATTTTTCAGAGCAGTCACAAGAAATTTAAAAACTAGTCAAAGCAGAAGATGTAAAACTGAACAATCTGTCATGAAAGTTGCTTGTACTTAGGAGCAAAATATTTACCATTCCTTTATCAGCCACTGAGTTCCAGAAGTAAAAAAACCAACAAAAACAAAAACACCACAAAACCCAACACATTTATTTGCTCATTTGCACAATTACAGACAATCATCACCTTTTGCTTCATAGGACATTAATAAGTTACCAAGAAGTCATGTATGTTTCAGCTTCTACTCTGGATACTGGAAGCAATCCTTTAGTGTAGTGACAGGCATTACCATCACATCTGCTGCTACCAATGTAGACAGCAGTGCAAACAGCAAATGGATACATGACTTAGCACTGTTTTTATTAAACTTTTCTTTAAAAAGAAGAGCAAAGATTTACGTCATTTAAAAGAATGAGAATAAGAAGTTGGTGATGGAATGTGAAAGAGTATGGGGTTTGGAGTCACTCACAAATATCATCAGTGGTATCTTCTGTACCTTTCCCTCCGCAGCACATTATGAAAGGCACTCTTCGCTCAACCACTGCCCGACACTGTACACATTTCTTCATCAAGCTTGCACAATCTGACAGAGAAATAAATCAACTCTGAATCCTGCCATTTCATTTTTCTTCTTTGCTATCCATGAGTTTGTTTATTCACAATAACTATATAGCAATGCCATAATAAATGCTTATAACACAAATAACTACTTGTGTTCATCTTCACATCATTTTCTGCAAATAACACCTACAAACAATGTCTTGTTTGGGATTCAAAGTCAACCTAGTCTGTTTATCTTCTTTTAACTTATTTCAAGCAAACAGGTTCCTCTTTCTCCAAATGGATGTCTATTCCACAGGAATTACAGAAGTTAAAAAAGTAAAATCACACACATTTGAGAACAGAATTTCCAAGAACGTCTTGACTACGTGTTTCTTCCTTTAGAACAAAGGATCTCGCTTACTGTCCTAATGCTCCAGGTGCAAACAGGTGTGGCTCCTTACCCTTAAAAGAGTAAACCTATATCTTTTAATATAATCCTAGAAAGGAGGCTGTAATTCTTCTACAAAAGGCAAAAGATTATGTCTCATAAATGCTGAAAGTTACTGTGAATCAATAGAGTGAGTCCTATAAACTACACAAATTTGAAGACTCTCTCTCATCCTGCTTGAACAAGATGTCCAGAAGATAATCTGGAAAGAAATCATCTACATCTGTTAAAACTTTTGTTGTCCTTGTTCCAGCTTAGACTTGGTGACATATATTGCACTGCTGAAATCCTTCACCAGAGCAATCAATCTTTTTGCTATCCTCTTCCTGGGAAACTAATAAAAAACCCCTTCTCTCATCATCTTTCAACTGCAGACAGTGAAAGAGGCCAGATCAGGATAACTATAAAGTCAGTAGTGATTCAATGTCAGGTGTTTCAGCTAGAACAGAGGAAGAACGAGGCTTCTTTAGCGAGACAAAGCAAGAAGTTACTTATGGGAATGACTACCTTCCCTCTTATGTAGATCGTCACCAACAAGGACTGCTCTTCTCTAGGCAAATGACCCTTCAACAATGCCCTGAAATGTCTGGTGATGGCTGCATTCTCATCTACTCTCAAAACCAAAAAAAATTCTGGAGATCTCTTGTCTGTTTTTTCTACACCAGATAAATCAGAGTGAATCATAACTGGTGCTCTTTGCAAAGATATATGATGTGTCTTTAAGGGAAAAATATAGCCCTTGTGTAAATCTGTACATTAGTAACGAAGCATATTAAATATTTATTTACAATATTCTTTTAAAACAGCATCTGCACATCTGAATGCCCCCCAAAAAGCTGTCACAAAGCAATAAAATTAATTCTAATTACTTCATAAGTTTTAATGAGATACAGCAGGCTTCTATAATCTGAGCAAGCCTACACTGAATTAAACAATTGAGATGGAAGAGCACTTGCTTTCTGATTTTTTTTAAAACTTCCACTTTGTCCTCCAATTATTTCATTACCAGCACACCTAATAATGCCAAAATTCTGACTATCACACCAGACTACTGTGTAAACTGGACCTGAAGTCAGATTACTAATGAGCTTTTAGCAATCTGATTAAAAATGTTCTGTTTCAAGATTACGTCAAAAAGAACTTCCATTAAGTTTACTTACTCTCACAGGCACACATATGACCACAAGGCTGGAAAAGCACTGCTGCCTTTTTGTCTGAACATACTACACATTCTTCAATCTGTAAAGAACAATAAACACACATATGAGAAAAGTTTATCTCCTGCTCTCTACATTAATTTGCTTCTACACTGTCTTTGGCAAAGCATGTGGACTTTAAGAAGCTCCATCCACTGTTATTTTAACTAATTCAGCATCTCAAAATGCAACTTAAATGAGTTATCACACTGATTTCTAAGAACAGATATTTGCTGGCAGTATTTATGTGTTCAGTAGACTGACAGGCACAGAGAAGCAGCTAAGGCAGTGTATGTTTCTTTTTCTTTATTCTTTTCTCCTTCTTTGTTCCACCATATATACGTAAATTGGGGTTGCTCAGCCTGGAGAAGAGAAGGCTCCAGGGAGACCTTACTGCAGCCTTCCAGTACCTTAAAGGGGGCCTATAAGAAAGTTGGTGACAGACTTTTTATTAGGGACTGTTGCAATAGGACAAGGGGTAATGGTTTTAAGCTAAAGAGTGTAGATTCAGACTAGATAGAAGGAAGGAATTTTCTATGATGAGGGTGGTGAAACACTGGAACAGGTTGCCCAGAGAGGTGGTAGATGCCTCCTTCCTGGGAACATTCAAGGTCAGGTTGGACAGGGCTCTGAGCAACCTGATCTAGTTGAAGATGTCCCTGCTCATGGCAGGGTGGGTGAGACTAGGTGACCCTTAAAGGTCCCTTCCAACCCAAACTATTCTACAATTCTACAAAATTCACTTAAGAGACTTTTATAGTAATCTGTTTTAATATTCTGGGTTAGGGTTTCTCAGGCCCTTTAATATGATGAACTGTATGTGTGTGACCACAGACACCACATATCACTCCATTCATACTGGTCTGGACCACCTCTTCCAGTTCACAGAACTGTTGTCCAGGTTCGCTCGTTTCTTAGCTTTGTAGATATTACCATAAGTTTTTATACAGAAAAGTGTAAGAGAAGTATTGAACAGGTATTCCCCTCTCTCAATCTAATTTAGCAAAAGAAATCAAAGGAAGGTTATCCACAAAGGTTAGCTTTCACCTGGGAAAGCTGATTACCATAGATTAGCTGCTTAAGATGGACGAGTGGAAGTAGAAGCCTTACTATACTGCTCTGAACCACCCAGTGGCAGAACCTTTTCACTGACTATGAAGAAAGTCTAGAGAAAAGGAGCTCACACTATGTTAACGATTGGCCTTTGAAAATATGCATTGCAGAATAGTGAATGGTATAAGAAGAAAGAATAAGAGTGAATAGTAAAAACAGCAAAACATACCACAGAAGCAGACTGGTCAAATGTGTTTGGAAAAAGATAAAAGGAATAGAGTGTGTTTTCTACGGATCAGAAAACCTGTGTATGGAACACAAGGGTTTTTTTGGGTGGGGTTTTTTTTGGGGTGGGGGTGGGGTTTTTTTGTTGGGTTTTTTTTTTTTGAACAGCCAAAAATCAACAGAAGGACAAGACTTGGTGATTATGGGGAATAAAAGAATACTCAAACAGAAAAGCCATGGGGATGTACCCATATAGTCACAAATACTTGGGAGCAACCATTTAAGAAACCTGAGGACCTTACTGGGATTAGGTCCTCAAAATAGGGCACAACTGGTTGATACTCTAAAGGAGATTAAATTCATGATTCCAGAGAAAGAAAACATGAAAGCTGAAAGTAATTATTAACTTCAAAAACAAGCTTATATTAACTAACTCAGTTTACAGACAAATTATCTTTCCAAGCAGCCCTAAGGAATAAAGGAACTTGGAAGAACTGAATATTACTGAAGGAAAATATACTTCAAGAAAAGCAGCAATTTATCTTAACGTGGAAAAAAATAAATACCATGCAGGGGGAAGAAAAAAAAATCTATTCAAATAAAGCATCCTCAGGTGACTGTACTAGGAACTCTGAGGACCTGAACAATAAAGACATTGCAAGATGGGGAAAGAATGAGGGGCAAGTAGGACATGAGCACAGGCAAGCAGAAAACAGTAACATACAACATTGGAACGAGATATCATTATGATGCAAAATTAATTCCATCCAGTGAGACACCTGTAAGGCAAAACACCACTTAAAATACACCACACTTTTCCTTGACTTCTTTTTTTTACTTTTCCATTAAAAACAGAAAGAGAACCAATAAACTTTGGAAGTTTTTACCTTTGTCCTAGACTGAACTTGTTCTTTACAGATGAGGCATTTTTTCACCCGTGGTGAGCACAGAGAACATGTGGCAATGTGTCCACAGGGGCCAAATAGAGTATCTCTCTTCATGTCTGAACACACCATACATTCTTCTAAGGTTTCAGAATCATTGTTGATCATAGATGGACTTCGGGAACCAACCTGACCACTACGAAGAAACCTTGCAGTCAAACTTACTTTTAAGAATTTTTTAAATACTTAATGTAAAATGCACATCAATTGGCTGTTTATCTATATATTCCTATGCATTTAGGCATCATAAAGCAATCCAAACTGCATTTTCCCAAATGTACAGTTGACACCAGAGTACAAGGTCACATGCTCAGGTAAGACACTGTACAGAAACAGGCCACACAAGTTAGAATAGCATCTCATGAACATAAAAAACCCTAGAGACATACCCTGTAGATTCAGAACAGCACAGCCCAAAACCTTAATCTTGAAGATACTTTCAATACTTAGCAAGTGACAGGCTTGTAAAAGCAGCCCTAGGCTCCCGGCAGTTAGTTCCCCTCGGATCTTTGTCCTATGCCGCTGCTCCACCAGCGGAGGGAGCACGCGTTGAACCTAAGCAGCTCGTTCCTACGGCCCTCACCAGCCCATAAAAGGTGGCGAGAAAGAGCAGCAGCCACAGGGATGAGGCCGAGACGGACGGACAGACGCAGACAGAAAGACCCTGAATAAGCATCTTACACACCAGGGCAGCATCAACGAAAACAGTCTCTCTTCATGACAGTTTGAAAGTACATTTTTGATTTCCATACAGGTATTAAGGATGACAATCGTGTAAGCCAGCAGTGGGAACACAACTAGGACAAGTAGCAAGCTGAAACTTCTCATACTCCATGCACTTGATAACATGACATTTCACTGAAATCACAATTCCTAGAGAAGTGCTTCTGAAACATCAGACCAACCTGTCATCCTCTTTTTACAGAATCATATAATCATTCAGGTTGACAAGTACTCAGGAGGTCACCTGCTTAAAGCAGCATCAACACCGAATTCACACCAGGTTATATTGGGCTTTGCCCATTCCAGTCTTCAAAACTTGCACAGAGATTTCACAACCTCCCTGAGCAATCTGTTGCAATGCTTAGTTATTCCTTCAGTGATTTCCACCCCACTCCCCTTTCTGGGATGGTTTGATGTTCTACCAACCTCCACCTGCACATTGTCACCTTCCCATTCTCCTCCCTCCCATATTAACAGATAGGAAAGTCCTGCAAGACTTGTGTAAGTTTCAACTAATGTATTTGTAAATAGCATTCAATGTACCATAGAAAACAAAGAATTAATTGAAAGTCAAGAAAAAGCTTGTATGTTTTAACACTATTGCTAATAAAGGTACAATGTTTTAAATACATTAGTTAATCTATAGAAAGCAGAGATTTGGAAACTGCATATTTTATGAATATACAAACCTGACTTTTTCTTTGTGACATTTAGCCAATGCTTTGCAGAGACTAGGATCAGGGCAGAGATCGAGAGGAGACTGACCCTTCTTATTACGAATGCTGAGGTCAGCTCCGTTGGCTGCCAGGAAGCAGGCAATAGATGCTGCACTCTTCTTCTCTGCTCCCTGAGTGCCAAGTCCCATTATTAACTGAAAGAAAACAAATACATAAGCAACTTGAGAGACTCTCTAAACAGTTAGGAATAGTCTGGCTAAAGGAAAACTACTTGACATTTGCACATGCACATACACGCACATATGTATAAAACTGTAAGCTGAAGGAAGCGTCTCTAGAACCAAAAATCAAAACAATCACATGGTTGCTTAATTTTGAGTCAGTTATGCTCAACTTTCCTTTAAGGAACTAAAATTCAGCAAGGAATAGTTCAGCTATTGAAGCATTCAATCTCCTGCACACCTATACTCACTTGTGAAGTGGCTGTCTTTCTATATAAGCACTGTAAAGGGCAAAGTCCCAGTGGGTATATTCAGAATACACTCGAAGTACACTGAAATTGCTGAGTTCAGACAAAATGCTACCACCACCACGCTGGGACTGAAAACATAGTCAAGCAGAGAAATGAATACACACTTACTTTTAGTCTAGTGAGTAAAGTACCTGCCCAAGAAAGACTTGATTTCAGTTGCCTTCTCAGCCTGAAGGGTTTTAAACTCACATACCTGTCCTCCCACCCTAATCATATAATGCTCCTTTGCCCTTTTACAACTATTACTCTATTTCTGTATTAGCGTACCTATTACGCTTGATTCACAGGGCCAACTAGAAAAATGAAGAGAGAAGGCTCTCAACTGTAGCCCAGCAAGGAGAGGATTCACTTACTCTGGAGCATTCTGGGCCTGCTCCCAACATCTTTTTTTGTATTAAAGCTTGATCAGATAAAATGTGCAAGTATAATGTAGTCTACATATAACATGAAACTGCTGGCACCACTAAGAATCCCTCAGCCAACTATACTAGACTATATTCAAAGGAACCACTTCGGCACAGCTGGGACAGCTCCAATTCAAGGAATTTTAAGTGCTGAATTCCAGAATTATAAAGGTTTTGACAGTAGGATAGAGGCAGGATTTTGTATGCACCTTTTTCCCATTAATTAAGTGCCCAACTTGACTGATGTACATCTTTCTATGCCACTTGCAGTTTGTACAATCTATCCCTGTAGCTGGTCTTCTAAAAGCTGGGTGTCAAGTATCACCCCTAAAAATTAAGAAATTTTGGCTGGATTAACAACCATTTAGTATTTAAAGAACTAGATGTGCTATTTTAGACACAACAGCTTATAGGAATGAATTTAAAATACCAGATACCCGTCACCGAAGCCCTAAGGGCTGCGTATCTTGAAGTCTGAACTATGAAGAAAACAGTTTTCAAAATCCCTCTAGTTATATCCCCCACCCCTCAGAGATGACTTGTAAAGAAAAAGGCTTGGTTTGGGTCCATGTCTTGCAGCACATGAAGTATGTATTAGAAGTCTTTACCCTGCCTTGATAACTGCAAGATTATCCTTATCATACAGCCACCCAGTTTCCTAGGGAAGCATTTTTTTTAAGCCTCAGTCTATAAGTTTTTTTTTTCTAGTTAGGAGTTCTCACATCAGTAAGTATTACTGAGGTGCTACAAGACTCTTGAAGGTCACTTCATGAATTCACAGATACTCATGGTCCTGCGTTCTTCCCTGTGATCAGGTAAGAACAGTATAGCTTGAAAGACTTCATACCAGGAAAACCAGTAAGTTATGGAGAGAAATTTTTCTGTGGTGTCCAGATCACAGAACATTTTTGTTTATAAATTCAGACTGTTTTTCTGCACCTCAATTACAGCATTGGCTGAAATGAAACAGAGATTTTATTTAGCTTCAGTCCAGGTACCTTGGACCATGACAGTAATCCAGCCAAGGCAGGACAATGCCTAGTGAAAGCTGATTTGCTCCAAGGTTGGCAGAATAGACATTTTTTGAAGGCATGCCTACACCAAACAATTTGCTGTAGTCCTTTCTTGTTTGCTGGGACAAGAGTTCTCTTGCCATCCACACTTACACCTTATGGGCCCTACGCTGCTCCTGAATGAAACAGCTATTTGTCTGCATGAGGAAAATTAAACACAGATCATTTGCTTCACTTGGTGTGGATATACACTACGCCAAGACTGGCTCCTCTGCCTGGAACAGTCATCAGAATTATTCAAGAAAATCTATTTTCCACAAAACATTGTCAAGGTAGTTTGATCTGCTCATCATGTTAAAGAGTTTTCAGGTATATTTTAGTCAGGCTTTACTCCATCTTTTACATTTCAGCCACATCTCATGCTGCTGCCACATAAAATTAAAATAAGCAAGTTTTCACCTCTTCTCTGAGGGCACATATCTTCTCCACACCACTTAAACCTCCCAAATTTGTTAGTTAGGCAAAAACTTTCTCTACAGCTAAACAAAGTGAAAAAAAATGACCAATAGTAAGCTAATATAGAAGGTACTGGTTGATCACAATTTTTTTTAAACATTAAAACATTTTTAGGTGATCAGAGGTACAATCATGCAGGGATTTTTTTTTTGTTTGTTTGTTTGTTGTGGTGTCCTCCCCCCCCCCTTTTTAAAAATTATTATTATTTTAATAGAAGTAAACCAAAAGTGTAATTTTTTTTTTTTTAAACCAAGGATACATCTCAAATGAAACTAGAAGAAAAACTTAATTCTTCAAAACAAAATCCCCCCAAACTAAAATTTAGGAAGGTGGTAAAAAAAACCCCACTACTTGTGTTAAAAAAACTCAAAACACAACAACTCTAGTTTCATTGTGGATGCCACTAATAAGATGGGCAACAGAGAAACCTGCTTATGAAATGCTCAATCGGAGGAAAAGTATTTATCTCCCGTTCATTCGTTTCACAATTAAATACATGCATACAAAGTATTCTGGTCACTTCTCAGAGAGTCCATTTCAGATCATGGAAGCAACTGAACTGTAATTGCTTTCCTCCTCTCACTTAAAGGGACACAAGCATTTTCTTACATACATCAGTCATATTTTAAATCTCTTTGCAAAGTTTATTCTAGTGTATTTCAGTGGGATTAAGTAAGCAGTCTGAAAAACATTTGTTGTACAGTGGAATTACTGTTTTGAACAAAGGCTTTTTAATAAAATTGGTGGGGTTTTTTTTTAATGAAATGCAAAAATCTTACCACACACAGTTAAAATTAGAAAAAATACTATGACACTGGTAACTAATGATTCAGCAAATCTGATCCACTGTGGCATTGTACATCTTCAATATTTAAAGAAAAAAATATTGTTTGTTTTTCTCAATCCCAATCACTCCAGAATTTTATTTCTCCTTTGCCTACCAGCAAAACTATAAACTTCAGCTTTGCATATGGGGTTAACACAGCTTTTTGTGTGTGAGAGTTCCTTTTTTTCAATAAAACATTTTGACCTTTATTACCTGGAGTTTGACTATTTCCTTACTACAGCACAATTTCTGAAATGAACTCTGTCAGAAAGATAAACAATAAACATACAAAGATTAAGAATGCCTAATTCTAACGGAGTAACTTTCAGAAGGTTATAGAAGCAGCTAAACAATTAAAGCTACAATGACATGCAAGATGTTGCATCACAGAAAACAATTTTAGTCTTATTCTGTACTGTAATACTGTTTATTTCTCTTTCCCAAAAAGCTACTTTTCATTTTTTGGCAGCCATATATGTTCACTATGGAAGATAGATCTGTAGAAATATTTTGAACTAAATAACCCTATTTTTCTTTAACAAAGATAACGACTACATGTGAAAAGCCACATACAACAATATGATTTCTGCCTACACTGCAGTTTAATGCAGAATGTCTACGTAAACTTATGCTGCCAAAAACCAGTTGAACAGTACAGAATTAGACAAACTAGACAAATAAAGAGACAAACATACAGGAAAAAAAAGGAATAAATAAATGCATTTTATTTACTGTGTTCTTTGATGGCTCCCAAGCAGTATCTACCTTGCCCACATCTTGCATGTCTTGGAGTTGGCGGAGCTGTGACAGGGTGTGGTGTCTCAGAGCTTCATGCAGGGGAGTATCCCCATCTTTATCCTGAATATCCAGCTTAGCACCTGCACGGACTAAGAGCTGAAAAGAGAGAACTGAATTTAACAACTCAGAAAAAGCTATTTATTCCTTCTAAAACTAATTTCAGGAAACTATGGTTTAGGATGCTCTAGGAGGTCCAAAAGGGTTATTCTTTTATCTTGCTACAATTCACAGTTGAATTTATTTATTTTCCCATACTTGGAGCTCAGCCCTCAACTGAAGCATTTACCTCTTTTAAATATCAAGTTTATTTCAGCAGAAGCCTAACATTTGCCTGTGCTCTGAGGGAGTACTACAAGAGATGCTATTTTAGAGGATTCTTTCTACTGTCCAAAACCTTTTAATTCTAACACGACAGCCTACAAACAATGTAACATATTACAGCAATGTATCAGAAACAGAACAAGTGGGCAATACTTCAGATACACATGTATTCTTTACTATTAGGTTTCAATGACATCAAAAATCAGCACTTTCACGCCATGTTACACTTTACAACTTAATTTACAGTATCCTCCCATTAGCAAAGTACTTAAGCATGTTCGTAGGTTTACCCTTATTCAGCAGAAGACATAAAAACCAATGACACTATTAAATACTATCTCAGAACACTTTGGAAAGTACTGAACTGTAAGACTCGTCTTTAAGGCTAATTTTAGACACATGTTCCAGGTCACATGACATGAAAGCAAGCATAAGGCTGCAGAGGCCCTCCTATTCATATTGCCTTTGTGTACAGCCCTCCCATAATTCAATATACCAGAACTTCCTTAGATATGCTGTTAAACAAAAATCAACACATGCTGACAAATAACAATTGCCCCTAAAAATTAAACCCTGTCACTGTTGCTATTCAGAAACCTGTAGATAGCAGCTGAGGTTTTAACTTTAGTTTTGAACTTTTGCTACGCTGCAAAATTTGTATTAGCAGCAGAGACAAAAGGCATAGCCTAGAAACAGGAATGCTTGAAGGGGGATCTTCCTCTTCAGAACTTGCATGCTTGCAAGGATCTCAGCCTCTCGGAACCAAAGAACCTCAGACTCTAGAAAAGGCTAAAATGAAAACAGATTAAAAGGAATTCAGAACTTAATTTTCAAGGAAATAACTGCTTGTAATTGGCTGCAGCTTACCATTCTCCCCAATCTTTTCTTCCACAAATGAAACAAAGAAAACCAGCGAATAGTTGCAACAGTCTCCCCCCAACTTCTTACACTTTCTAAATGGACTTACTCTGGCCCAATTTTTCTTTCTCATATTCATATCTTGTGTCTGCCACTAGCTATTTACTGCTTAAGAGTTTCTCCTGGAAGAAAATCTGTAAAAGAACTATTTTCAGAGCAACCTGGAATCCTTGACTACCATGGAAATTCAAAGCCTTTGCAGAAGTTTAAAAAAAAGAAAAATGAAAAAAAAAAAAAACCAAAACACCACAAACAACCATTCTTTGTCATGGCAGCAGGGCTTTTAAAAGAACCCTGCTACCTTTGACCACTATTCCACAGATGCCTGAGGGTACAACCCAGCCCTGGAAGGTACCCAATAGGAATTATTTTTGAAATATGGAGCCAACATGTTCTTTTCATGGCTGCATGAGTTATTTTAGGACTTCTCAAAGTTAATCCAACTCTGAAGTATGGATACTCTACGGGGTCATTCACTTAAACATTCTCAGATATAAGCACATCAGCCCAATATACATACTAGTTCTTCTACATGCCTACCTTCCTGCTCATCTGCTACATTAGTATTGTATTCCCAGGTACTGTGTCAGTTCCAGAAGGGCACAAGAGCTCACCAAATATAGCTGCCAAATAGCTTGCAGGATGCAAGTGACACTGACTCTAGGAAACCATTCTTTTGGTAGCAAGCAGTTCCAGATATAGGGCCGTATCACATGTTTCACTGTAATGGGATCACATCCATCAGCCCTTGGAGATGGAGAAACCTTACAGCAAAATAATGCTAAACAGAACCGCAGATACAGGTCTGCATAGGAGGGACGATTCTCTGTAGGCCTGAATAAAAGACAGTTTTTAATATAAGATGACTCTCACCCTACAAAGACAAATTAAACAAATTTACGCAGAAGGCAAAGTCCAGGTTGATGTATTCACTAATAGGGAACATCCCCTACAGCAGTGAGTGCTCTCTGAGCCTCAACAGCCCACGCTAGCAATCCAAACACCAAGTCACATAGGTCCCATATGGACAGTGCACACAGGCCAGAATGGGCAAGCCGTGCCAGACTCCCGTTTCCTGTGCCAGCAAGAAAGTTTTGTTAAATTAAATTGAAAGCTAAGAACAGGGGAAGTTACACACTCAGAAGACTGTAAAGTAGTTAAACTCCTAAGAAGATTTGCAACTTGTAGCCAAGTGAAACAAGCTATGAGCAAGAATAATTACTCATACAGCAGGAGGCATCGAAAATGCTATTTGAAGGCCCTGTTACAGGACAAGACTCACTCAAGTAACAGAGGAACACATTCTCCCTTACTCAACAAGGAGGGATGCTGGAACTGGCAACCACATAGAGGAAACCATAATGCACGTGTACAAAAATTTAGCATTCCCGAAGCATCCTTCATATTGCTGACTGACCTTCTGTGCAAGTTGGCATATTTCTGAATTGTTTAAAATTAATCATACAAACATTCAATGGCTACATGTTGTTAAATCATTTTTTAAATGTTTATGAAGTACTCGTGTCTTAACAGCTACAATCAGCTTGAGTCAAGTACCATTGACCATATGGTTTATTGCAAATAAGATACTTACCCTAACAATTTGTGTATGCTGTCGTTCAACGGCAAGGTGCAGCGCAGTTTGCTGGTTAACATTCTGGATATCCAGGTTAGCATTGCCCTGAAAGACATTCAAAGCATTAGAGTGTTATCATCCCAGCAACTCAACTGCAGGCAAGGCAGACCATTAGGGCACTGAATACAACCCCGAATATGATTCCTAGTTTGGAAATTTGAGAGCAGAAGTGATTAAATATTTTAATTATTCACTGTACAGATGTTGATCTGTTGAATCAAACTAGGTATCAAATTTTTCAGTCCCTCTGCACCATTAAGCCATTGTAATGATCTCAAAGGCAAGTTTGACCTTTGGAGCTCACCATGTGTCCTTCCCTGCTCCACTGCTCCTGCATTGCAATTGCAGGCATAAAGAAGCAAACTATTTTCACATCAGATGGTTAACTGAAGTGTGACATTTAAATCCTCCCAAGAAGAGTGTCCTACCTGATGCACCAAAAGTTCAGCCACTTCCACATGATTATTGAGAGCTGCCAGATGCAAGGCAGTGTAACCATCATCTTTTTTCTCATCAACAATCCATGGTCGTGGTAACTTGGACAACAATACACGCATTGCACTGAAATAAACACGCAGAGATGCATAAATGCACCTATGTGTTTGTTGAATGACAAGAGGACACAGTAAAACAATATTCCTTCTCAGAACTACAAAGTAGTAGTAGCTAAAAATAACATTAGTATTTTTTCAAAAAGAGAAAGTGGGTGAAAAGCTATACCAACAGTTCCAAAGCATAATAATTTCATGTTTGGTTCCTTCTAGTTAAAGCATACAAACTATACAACACCCAAAACAGAGTGTGGTAATCAGATTTTTTCAGAAGAATGTTATCTAGCAGTAAAAATTACCTTAAAAGAAAGTATTCGTGCAAATTCTGAAACACAGACAGAAATGCTCTCCCTCAAAATCCTTACAGCATCCTTAACTATTTAATGACCAAGTTCCACCACATTAGATTTCTTTAAAATCACCACTTTGCAAACTGGTGCCATCGGCTGTAACAGTTAAGACTTTCAATTTCTGAGATAAAACTGGAGTAAGACCTCTTAGCCACAGACAAAATAAATGCTGAAACTGTAAAGTGAGTATTAGTGGAATATTTTCATAACAGATAATGGCTGAGTATCACATATCATACCAGTGTCTAGTACTCCACCATACTTCTGTATGTGCTTACCAAGATGCCTACCAAAGGAAAGGGATTTATTATCTTACACCTCAAATTCAAGGGTGGGGAAAAGCAACCCGATTACTAGAGTATTAAAGCAGACTAAAATCCATGAAGTCCAAAGACTGCAGTGTTAAGGATACTAATAACACAATGCTAGATAAACAAATTGCTCAATCTTGTATTCCCTCAGAAATACACTTTTCTTAAGTTCACGTGTCTTCACTTAGCTTTTGGAATAGGTAAGTAACCAAACTTAATTCCTTTATTGTTGTATCTTTATAAAGAGCACATGCAGCTCCCTTACAACAGTTCCTCAGAGACAAACAGAAAACCAGAAACTGCTACAATCTTGTGCCAGGAAACCTCTTCTGTCATCTGATCTTTCCCTTCTGTTGAAGCAACATGATATTTACAGGAGAAACAGAGCTTCTTCACAAAATTCAAAACTTTAATATCCAAGTAATATTAGCTAATGCAAGTGGAACCACTCAGTCACAGAACACCTTGCAAGGCAAATACTATGACTGAATTAAACAGTTCTTCATTAGCCAGCTGATACTGAAAATGTGGGATCTCAATAAGCCTCAGAAATATCCTCATAGAATGAGCCTCTCTGCTTTTACTTAAAAATATTCTCAATAGATAGCAATAAGATGATTGTGCTGTCAAGCTCCTAATTCATTCCAATAATCTGTTACCTTGAACATCCACACTGTATAAGTGTTATTCACTCCTAAGCTCTCTTTTAGAGTAAGCCAATGAGTTTCTCATAAAACAAACAAACCAAAAAGCTGTGGTTCTGGGAATAGCTCACTCCAACGAGCCCTCCTGAAAAGCTGAAGTAAGAGTCCATGAGGTAGATAACTGTACCAGTAAGACAGTGCACTCCTTCCTAAACACTTCTTGGATGCTCTCCTAACAGACTCTGACTTCTTAAGCATCTCCATGTTCTCCTGCTATTGCACTGAGTACACAACATAAATTCTCAAGTTTCACACTTAATATACCATCCTGGCAGTTGCAGTGTAATAGTCACTTTTTTCCCCAGATTCAGAGTGTCTGAAGGCGAAGGAGTCACAACGCAGGAACTGCATCTTCAAGCAGCAGGATCACAGAGGCCCACAGGACACCCACGACCAACTGCTACGTGGAGCATCCGCAGCCAGGCTGCTCTGGAGGTTTGTCCTCCACAGAGTGGACATAAGCACTTGGCCAGGAACTGAATGCATTCTGCAGTCTGTTGGTTACCTCGGTCTTTTTAGACTCCATCATAATCCCAGCTTTCTTGAGGTAAGCAAATAAATAAGAAACCATTCTCAGCCTCTTGGGATGTTTTGTTTTCCTGGCAGGACTAAGCTTCTCACTTCCTCACAGTCCAAATCATTTATAAACACAGCAAAATAAGACAACACTTAACAGATTGTACATTGCTCATTGTGAACCATTGCTCAGCTTCTATTCATAACACCTTCTACAGTTCTGTCATGCTAGGAAAAAGGATTAGAATATTTGGGGAAAAACGCCCAACCAAAACACCAACATTAATTCTTTGAGAGATTCACTTACGCGGGAGTTTCCAAAATTTAACAACATAATTTAGTAAAACACAAGTTACCAAAGCTTTATGAAATGTGATGAAATAAACAAATATTAGTTGCATTGATAAACAGAATTTATTTTTGTAGTGAAACAATGTATTTTCAAACCAAGGATATAAATATGTTTCTGGTTCACAATGTCAGAACTGTTTCTAGCTGCCTTAGAGAGGGAGTAAGTCTGGAGCATTGTGGTTCGTGTCATAACTGGACTGTACCTGGGCACACCACCATCAGCTCTTCAGAAAGCTGAGCTGATACAGAGCATGCCTCAGGAGCACACAACACCACCAGCAGCACAACAAGCCAGTCTATACAGTGGCTTCCCACAGGGTATAGTGTCATGTAAGCTCTTTATCTTCACCTGCCAGGCTCAGTGCTTCTAAAGACCCCATAAGGCTCTAGAGTATCTACCATGGATCATCTAAACAGCACAACAAAAATTACCTGAAAATTCGTTATAACTGACAGAAGCAACATGACCACTGTGAGTGACCAGTAAAAGGTGGGGCAACAACAACCTACAAAAAAACCCAAGGTCAAGAAATTGCTTTCACAACTGCAACTACAACTTGAGGAACACTATGGGAAGGCACCAACTCTCAAATCTCTAATTATAGCCAGCTTGCCTCCAAAGTATCTCTAGTAACTAAACAAGGAACTGTCCTAACCAACTCAGATGATGTATCTTTTTCTTCAGTAAGGAAATAAGGAAACTGCCAACTCCACAGATAAATAAAATAAAATTTAAAGAACATTCACACACTTTAACAGATGCATCGAGAAGTGAACATACTTCAGAAACATTATTTTTGCCATTTTTTTAATACTTCTCATCTTTGAAAGAAAAGAAATTAATTGACTTAATATTTTGTATGCTATGAAAAAATTCACTCATCCTAATATTTGCAAGAGCGCTAGCCTTACCAGATTCTCTTTCAAACCTTTCCCTGTTTAGTTCGATGTCAAATACCAGGAAAATTTTAATCTGAAGTTCAACTGTAAAATATCTGGGGGTGTCTTGCTTTCATACAAATGAGATACCTGCTACATTTTTGGATTCTTTTAAAATGCATTAGTCCCACTTAAAAAACAGAAGGACCAACAAAAAAACCCAAACAGATTCTCTATGTAATAGATTTTTATCTTACTTTTCACAGCAAAGCATCAGAGGGCCAATAACTATTCCTCAGTTGGTTCTGCTTATGCAAGCAGAGACTGCATCTCTCTCTCTCTTCCAGACTGTGCTAAATTATTGGACAGCAGGATGGAAGGACGGTTTTATGGACATGACACCTTAAAATTCTGCAGGATATTAATATGCTACAAATGGCAAATTCTTTTATGATGCTCAGTGGCTACATTCTCCTTCTCATTAGCTGGGAGGTAGTTTCTTTCAATGCACAAGATCCTGTTCCTTCACACTGCAGCCTTCCTTCCTACAGCTATTCTATTCTGCAGGACTTTCTAGAGCTGCTGCCAAAATTTTGACAGCTAAGTGGCTACCATTCAGAACAGTACTCACTGGAACAAGCATGCATTGTATCATTAAAAAGTCATATTAGTGGATTAATATTGCATGCCAATTACACAGTAATTCTTGATTCACTTTTCCACACAAAGTATTAAAGAAGCCGCTGAGTTGTACCACTCCATTTTCAGGACCACAACACAGATGTGGTCCTGAAAACTTGCTTTTTTCCATCTTGTATACATTAAAACAGACCACAGACTACTTTCTCTGTAATTGTATTGAAAAGATTAAGAAATCAGCAAACCTAATGGTAACCATGAGCATGAAATCAGTTGAAGAAAGCTCTTCAGACTATCATCTTCAGTGTATTCAACTGTACAGATTACATGGCTAATTGAGCAGCTTCAAAGATTATAGTTAAGATGCTTAAAAGCCTTATAAAAACACTGAAATTGTCATCACTATGCTATTTAAAGATCATTACTAAAGCATTACTAATGAAAAAAAAAAATTTGACATTTGTTGGTCTGTTGTATTTTCAGATTAGCAGGTAGCTAATAAAGATTTTGGGCCTTTTTCAGTTGGATGATCTTTTGCAAGTTCCGAAATTTTCTAGATGGGATGACAAAAGAAAAGCTTCAGTAAAAATTTTTGAGGAAGTTATCTGTGAAGCTTTGAAGGGGGTGAGGAAACTAGTTCTTCTTTCATATGAGCTAACACCTGCTTAGTATAAAAGGTAATGAGAAAGCACATGTGAGTATGAGGGGGCTGAGTTCAAGGTATCTGTTGCTTTCCCAGGCTCAGCTGTTGCAGACACAGTGACTTATAAAGCCCACCATAATTCACTTCATTTGTCCCCATAAAAGACAGTCCAAGCTCTAATAGTTAGAAGTGATTTGGTAGAAGGAACACCCATTTATACTGCATTACATTTGAGATGTAGAATAATAACTCCAAATGCTGCTGAAGGCACCTTTAATTTGACCTTGCCACATGAGGTTTTTTGTTTTGTTTTTTGTTGTTGTTTGTTTTTTTAAATTCAGCTCTTTAGAGAGTCTGGAACCATGGCTTAACATATATATGATGTATTTAAATTATAAATAATAGCAGAATACAAATTCAACAGCATGAATTTTATATTTGCAACATAAAATGCATCACAGATCTGAACAATACACTAATACATTTTTAGCCACATAGAGCAGTTGTTTCAACCAGTTACAACATTAGACATACCAAATAAAAAAATCATTGTTATGACCAAAAGTTTTAACATATGGTATATTATTCATTATCAACCTACAGATAAAATCTCTTTCCTTATGCAGTATTTTACTCAGTATTTTTCCAGATGCTCATCAGCATTACCTGAGAATGCTGCATACAATAATGGATTTATCTGAAAAATCTACAAGATAAAAGTACTTGTAGCAAAATGAAACTACCACTTTGTTGTATAGAAAAGATTCCCAATTTAGCATTCTTAACTGCAAAGGCATCCTTCCACCCTGTTTAAAAAATTATATATCAAGAAAACCTAGGGAAGATTATCTGCTACCAACTGCAATTTGACTGCAGAATGATTTAAAAGGAGAAGGTTGAGGGTTTGCAAGATGGTGGTGGGGTGGTTTTATTTGTTTGGCCTTTTGGGGTTTGTTTGGGTTTTTTAAAGAACAAAAAATAGAGAGGCTACTTCCCAAATAAGCATAAGCACGTTTAACTTTAAATGGCTACTGAAAGACACAATCCCACTTTTCCCTGCACTTTAATTCCTGCATTATGTTGGCTCTACAGACACATCACTGTCTCTAGGGAGTGAAGCAACCTGCCAGACTCTTGATTTGGCAAGTTTGCTTTCAGACAGATCAATGAGATAATCCAACTTACCCTGCAACTTCACAATCACTAGAAGTGATAGGAGTAAGGAAACGATGAAGCTAAAGTTGCAGGGAGGGCAGACTGCCCTTTCCAGAAGCAAGTCTTAGACCAGCATAAACTTATCAGGAAACGTATCTCTAGGGGTTGTAATGATTCAGTGCACTTTCCACTGCGAGTTTCTCTACTCTCCTGCCATTCTCCTCCCTCAGGTCAGCTTTCCACTGTCTCAGTATGACATGGTTTTATAACAGAAGATATTTCACAGCAATCCTTGCTTGAAGTATTCCCCCCCCAACACCCCCTTCTTGTCCACTTATTCCTACCCCAGCTCAGCTAAACCTGTTCACCCATTTCCTGTTACATCCTCAAACAGTTGAAGGAACAGATCAGATTTAAAGACAGTTTCCATTGCAAAGTTTTCTTTCAAGGCTACGTAGTCGGATATGCATTTTACAATGCAATAGAAGCAAGACTACTTTCTACTAATCCCATTCTTGTCCTCTGATTACCACCTCTGCTTAACTACCCACCCCCCCCAAAGTGGTCCAAACACAGCATCTAAAAAGTTACCCCTTTTTGTTGGATTATTTCTCATACAGAATAGTACTCTGAGCCTGCTCACTGTGAAGCCAAAGAAATATTTGTACCACCGTAGTGCAAGAAGTAACACAGGAGCAGGACAGTGCTATTTTTGGCAACGATATGATCTTAAGTGCACGTCAGCACACAACTTCAAGCCAAATCAGTTCCCCGATCTGGTTCACGCCACACTTGCTGTGCAGTACAGGGAGTTACACTAGAAGAACGAAGAAGGAAGTATCCCTCAGCAACAAGTAACAAAGAATAGATTAGTACCTTAGACTGGTATTACTGAGCACACTGTATCTCGAAATTAGCATTTAACATTTCATATCTGACTGATGGCTCAGCTGGCAGAAGTTTAAGTAGACAGTCTGTTTCCTTCTTTTTGTCTCTCAGATTTTCAAGTATCTCTTGGTATTTGAAAAACTGATTTCAATATACATGAAACTAAAGAAACGACGAGGTATATAAATTTACATGGATTTCACAAAAACGTATTCTGTATTAGCCTAGGTCTTGCACAACAATTTTGTCTCCAGTGTATGATTATGAAATTGAAGAAAGAGAAATGATAAATGTGACTTTTACCAGAAAGCTACACTGCAACAGAAGTTATGGGGTAAGCAGCTACCAAGCACAGAACAAAGTCAACACAAAAAGGGGAAGCAAGGAAAGTATAAATCCAAGATAGCGGTCCATTCGGGACTTTGCAGTTCACATTCTACCTTACAGTACTGAACTTTAACATGTTAGTAGCTACTAATTACATAAATATTCATTGAGATGACATTTTCATTTAATAAGTTTAATTTTAGATTGAGAGATTTTCAGCTTTTTCACTCCTAAGTGTTGTATTTAAATGGCTAAATTTCACTTACTGTATTCTTTTCTGAAGAAAACATTGCATATCCTCCCTATGAATAAGAAAATCCCCTTTTCATATTTTGAATGTGTAACTATTGGTCTTGTTATAGGCCAGTTTTGTGCACATGAAAGTCAGATTACTGGATTGAGCTGTTCACTTGATTTATCTTTTTATTCTTTTCTCCTAAAATATTTGAGTTTTTTCAAAGAATGGTAGCACCTAATTTACACATGCATTTATTTTTTAAAAGTAATTTTATAGCTAAGCATTATGAACAAAATACTATGGAATTATTAAACATAACAATAAGGGATTATATGAATTTACTGATTAAAGCAAAGGTATCTGTTTTTCAAATAATTTCTAACTTGATTTGAATATGGTGACGTGGGGCCACAAATCAACACCAATTTTTATTTATAAATAACAACAGCACACTTTGCAGGTGAAAGCTTAAAACTGGACATATGCAAGGCCGCTTAGACCTCAGGTTAAACAGCGTGTTGTCACTCGTGGCATTTTTCAGTGATCAAGAAGCCAGGTTACACAACCTGCCACGGCAGTGCAACGTATTAATTGTTCTGTATCTCTGCGAAGTCCTTGCCTTGCTACTAGCAGGGCTGCCTTTTCCTTTTTTTTTTTTCCCTTTTTTTTTTATTTTCTCCCCTCCCCCCCCCCTTCCTCCGCCCCCGCCCCCCCACCCCGTTTCTAAGTATAGTGACAACCTCATCAGGGTTTACTAGTAGGAGCGCAAGCTCAGTGAAAACCTGGGAAATCTAACTGGAAACACGAGAGAGCACTTTATTTGGCAGTGCTAAAAAAACCTGGGGACAAATGGCTGAGCGGCGGTGGAAGTGCAGGCTGCACAATCAATCGGCAGAGAGCCGGATAGAGGCTCCCTCCGCTGCCGGATCGACAATCGACAGCTGAGAGACTATTTTTTGCAATGGTTGACTAAATATGGTCAGGGAAGAGAGAGGCACAAGAGAGCCTGTTTGCCTGGGAGTGCATGTTTCAAATGCTTAGCTGCCTATAAAGCCGTAACAGTTTTGCTCGTGCCCTCTAAGTGGGAAATACGGTTAGTGTCTTCTGTAGTGTGCGTGTGGGAGCCCTGACCTCGCTAGCAGACTTGACCTCTGAAGATGGAAAGTAGCTTCAACACAGACCTGCCTACAGTTAAGCCTGGAAACATAACCTCAAGCAAGAAAAGATGCAGTGCAATATCTAAGGAACTAGAAGAAACCAATATTTGCCGGGGGTGGGGGGAGACGATCGCGCTTTTTTGTGCTTTTTTTTTTTTTTTTTTGGAAGCGACTCCAACTTTTGGGGGCTTGGTTTTGGTTTTTGGTTGGGTTTTTATTTTTCTTTTTGCCTGTGATTATTTTCATCTGACAGTGGGGCTAAGTTCACCTTCCCTTGGCTTCCTAGCATCTATCCTTGGAGTCTTAACTCTCAGTCCAGCAGACATAAGGTATAATTTCTATACAACATCATCCATATTTTAGCATTCCAAGAAAGGCAGCAGGTGCCAATTAGGCACCCGTCTTCATGCTTTTTTTTTTTCTTTTAAGTTTTATCTATTTAAGGTGGTGAGGTACTGTATGCACCGACATTCACCCCCCCTTGCCTCCCCCTCCCATGTAATGAAGAGCTGATTCAGCGAATAGAGTGAGAGAGCACTCAGGATGAGATGGCTGCTGCTGATGTGTCTCTAGGTCATTACCTCTCTGCCAACTGCAAATGCTGCATGATACTAAGCTTACAGGTAATAGAACATCAGGAGACCTGCATTATTCTGCACGTTTAAAGGATGCCTATGACTTTCTGCATGTATATCTTATTTACTAAAATGTTTTTTATTGTTATGTTAATCCCTCTACTCTGGGAACAGCTTAATTTTGAGTGTGTTAAAGTATCAAGCATTTGTAGTGTAAAGAGCAGGTTGAAAGAAAACAACGTTAATCCAAATTTCATAGTCAAAAAACCCCAACGTGCTTGGTAGGCAGAATTCTTTTTAAAGAAGATAAACTCAAAAATTGCAATGCCATTAACTGGTTGTTCATTTCAGTGAAATATATTCTTATCTTCCTATGCACAACTACAAAAATGACCAACTTTAAAAAGAAAATCTAATAAACAGTGTGGTAGTGCAATGCTGAGTTCTCAAGTAGGTCTAAGCAAAATTTTCAAGGTGCTTTATCTCAGATGTACATGAAAACAACCTACTTAAAAACTAGAATGTGACTGCTGTGATTCTAATGCTGCATTGCTGTTTCTCCTTGTAGTACTGTGCTAGCTACTGCTACACTCTGATTTGCTCTCTGTCAGCTGCACTAGGTTTTTGTCATGAGCTGCAGAAATTCCTACTTCCTCTGCTCTCAGCTTTCCTTATGACTATTACATTTACTAATTGTTAAACTTATTTCAAATTTACCTTCTAATACTGTAAAGACAAAGCTTACTCTTTACTGTAACCCCAATCAGCTCCTGAAATACAAATTAAGCAACCATAAGCTGTATCTGACAGCCCCTTAGAAGTCAAACCTGTAATGTACATCAAAGATTTAACTACCATTCCAAACCAAGGCACAGAGTCTGACGAAACAGGGTTAAACTTGGGGTATGTTTCTTTGAGGACTTTTGGGTGGGTTTTGGTGGTTTTTTTTCAGTTGATTCAAATATTTCAAGTGTGGACAAGATTTTGGCTGAAGCAGGTGAGTGGCAATTTAAAAAAAAAAAAAAAGGTGCTTGCAGAAACATTGAATAGGTATTAGCTTTCACATGTGACCTTTGGCCTAACAATCCAAATCCTGTCACAGCAGTTAGAGGTTGTTTTCTTAATTCAATGTCATCATCTTTATGATAAGCAGGATCACCAGTGGCATGTGCTGTTATTACGGGTTGTTTGTTGTTTTTTTTCAAACTACTCTGAACTACAGCAGAAATAAGTATAAACCTGCAAAGAGTTTGCAAAATACGGGATGGGATGCTGAAAGCATGGAAGTGTGACTGGGGAGGGTAGGAAAATAAGTTTATAACTACCGTATTAGATGAGTCTATACTTCCCTTCAGGACACTAGATGCAAACTGTACACCAGCTAGACGACCTGGGAGGAAGCTGAAGTTTTTACAGTGGAATACAACTACAAATTCCAAGAAAACACATTGCAAAGCTACCAGCGATTCAACTCTCCACTCAAACGTGGTCACTCAGAATGAACAGCAAGAAGCTGCAAAAAACTGGAAAAGCACTTCTAAAGTCCATGCCATCCCAGAACAATGAACTATAACCGGCCTTAAGCCCCTGTGCAGGTAAATTGCATTGCAAAGTTCAGTTAGAGTAAGTTTTATTTTCTACCATCAGTTAATCATAACATTGTTCTTCCCAAGAATTGTCAGCCTGAGTTTTACCTAATGACAGCAAGGGAAAGCAGCAAAATACTTTTCAGGTTCATCTGACGGGTAGTCGAGCAACTCTGTGTACCTGCTCAGAGTACATACTTCTTTATGTACCCATATGAACATACAATGCTATGGAATGTAAAGAAGTATGTATTTTTGGCAGGCACGGAACAACCAGTAAGAGGAAACTAAACAGCTGTTGGAAGAAACAGGTTTCCCTCTTGTTTGAATGACATTCATGTGACAAATTAGCTTGCTAAGGGTCAGCTGGTATTGCCAAAATAACTCATACTTGTTAGTAACAAATCACAAAACATTAAATTAAGTGACTATAACAGTGGGTAGGAAGAATTGTTCACAGCTGATAAACAGAACATTAGTTGTAAACAAAGAATTCAAAACAAGGCTGGAAATGAACCCTTGAAATGCACCAATTAAGATTGCAGCATAGCTGCAAAATTTATCATTATCAGTACTCCTCACTTAACAGATCCTAAACTAATCTTAAAAGCCTGATTATCTAAACATATCTCATTAAAAACAAGCCATTGTTCTACTAATCACAGCCAGTTCTGTGTACTTCAGATGGTAGTATTTAAAATTTACGTCTACCATAGAATATTTAATCTACAGGTTGCAACTAAGACACAAGTAGAAACAGCTCAGAAGTTAAGGCTGTGATTTAGAGAAACGGATAGCCAAAATAATTGAGTATGATAACTTCTGCAATTTAATATATGAGACTTAAGTTAGAATTTTCTCCAAATCAGCACTTATTACGCTCACTGAGCTCTTCGACACAAAGTGCAGTGTCAGGTTTATGCACAGAAAGTGACAATACAGAGATTTCTAGGCCACAGTTGCTAGTCAGCAGATTAAAGCTATTGACAGATTCCTAAATGAAAACACAAATGACAACTACAACCTAAAAGGTAAGTTATCTTAAACACCATTTTCAAATAAGCTGAATTTCTTTTAAATACAAATTTAAGAAAATTGGCCATGAAAATATGACTCTGTAGCACCCAGGAAATTGTAAGAACTACATAAGAAATAGTCCTGCAACAATTTCAAGTTCTAAAAGTGGTATTAATTAAAATATACCGGCACATACCATCCCTAAGTAAAGACACTCAACATCAAA
The DNA here is from genome assembly GCF_964188355.1 of Buteo buteo. Taxonomy (NCBI): domain Eukaryota; kingdom Metazoa; phylum Chordata; class Aves; order Accipitriformes; family Accipitridae; genus Buteo; species Buteo buteo. Next base: position 26,723,536 of record NC_134173.1, on the reverse strand, counting down.
TTCAGGAACAAGGAAAAATACGAGTAAAGACCTCCAGGCTCATCAATCCAGCCATTCCTATTCATGACAGCAGCCTTCTAAAGGCAGTTATTAAATAGGATACGTCCAGAATAAGTAGGCACATTTGGCCTAGGTTAAAGATTCTAACTGTACCCCTGTGCTTACTAAAATGTCTGGGAGAAAAAAAACCAAGAAAAATAAAAAAACACAAGAAAAATAAAAAAGGCAATACACAATTTTTAGATAGAGAATCTTATTTTTAAATACTCATAGAATTCTCAAGTATTTAATACTCTACATAGCCTGCTATTTTTATTACCTGAAACTACAGAACAACATATATACAAGAAACATTATCTTATCAGAACCATTTTCTTAAGTAAAATATTATTTTTTTTTTAAAAGCTACTTCTGAGAAGATATTTTGGCATGAAGACTACACTCTCTTAACATCTAAATTGAAACCTGGTTTACAGTGGGAAACAAATCAAATTGTAGTAGCTTTTCTAAATGGAGCAATACTACTGAACTTGATCATGCTCATAGAAGCAATTTGGTATTACCAACAGCTTTACAGAGGGGTTAAATGCTAAGCATTTACTTCTTTTCCTGAAGAGTTCCTGCTCTCATCACCAATTGATTTGGCTTCCACTATATAATGAGACCAACTTTTTAACAGCTTAAATTTATTTTGAAAGGTTTTTGGTAGCAATTCATCATGTTGTGTTCTTTCTTGCCTTCTTTGTATAACATTGCAATGCTATTCCGAAACAAAGTGACAGTTCAGAGTGATACAAAAGTTATAATTATATGTTGACATTGCTTCCTGCTAGTTCATGTTAGCATATCTCTAAGAATACATATCCAGTCACTCCAAAATGTCACATCCATCACTTAGATCAGCTGTTCAATTTTAACTGAGCACACGTTGAACTTTGGGCATCTGCTGACACAGTTGTAACTCAAACATTTCAACTGTGTGACTGACAGGGATAACAGATGCTGACATTATCAAATGCTACACGGCTTTTTTTCCACGGCCGTTTTTTGTCCCGATATGGCCAGTACACGAAACTGTATTGCCATCCAAAAGTGCACTTGAGCAGCTGTATCTGTAAAACAGTTCCTGTATAACTGGTAAAAATAGAAACTAATTTTATAGCCATCTTAATGCTTAAGTCCAAGTGACACACCTGCTATGTTTCTATTAGGATACATAGTGTTGGGAATGTATTTACATAAATCTTCTCACCAGCATCAGACTACGCAACAAACAGATGTAGACTATACTTGACATACGCATTACTAGTGAATGGCTTGAACTAAGGTTGCCCCCTACTTCCCACTGCAGTCAAAGCTCAAAAAGAATTCAGCATACAACATAAAAAAAAAAAAAGCTATGTGAGCACGCACAAATGTATTAAAGAGCTTAATTTCAAAGAAATCAGATGCAACCCCAAATAATTCTTTAAAAGCTGTATTTTTCTGGCATTAAACATTTTTACATATATTATCAGGGTTAAAAAAAATAATCTATCCTGCTATATTATATAATCATTCCTAAAAAGTTAATACTAACCAGAGATACAGTAATGGAATTGAAAGCACTTGACATTTATACTTGTGCTAACCAACTACAGCATTACAGCAGCTGCAAAAGGGAAACTGCCAAAAAATGAATGGGGGGAGGGTGAGGGGAAACCGAAACCTTCTTCCCCTGTAAAGTTTAACATGAAGAGGCAAGGGAGCTCTACATGAGTAGAAGTTGTAAGATTACAGTTTCTGGTCACTACTCTAGAATTTCATTATTGCAGACAGAAAAAAGTTAAAACTGTAATTATAATTTGATTTGAGACTCATCCAAAGATCCTCGAGGAAATACTCGAGAAAGGAACAAACCTGGATACTGTACAGGCCTTGCTGGTATACAGCTTTCCATTCTGCCGTCTCTAAATTAGTGAAGGAATTTAAATTTGCATTGACTAGAAACAAAACATGTAACACAGAAGCAAGCCGCATGTTTTTTTGAACTGTTCATGTACTTAAAAATGCATTACTGAATTATAACCTTCCTGCACTCCAATGCTTTGCTAAAGCTGGTAAAATGGAACCAAATCACCTCTTCAATGGATTTGGTCCCCTTCAACCAGCTGTAGCTATGCATTGATCACTACAGGATTTCTCCTATTTTTAAAACTGGACATGAAGTCTGCTCAGAGTAATTACGCAGTCCTCTCTACAGTTGAGTTCAACTATTCTAGGCACCTTGAAGATGGAAGGTAACAAGGAGTGTAGCAAATTCTGCATTTCAAAATTTCAAGGTTTTATTTGTAAATAAACAGCTACTGGTATTCAACATTCTGTCCACATTCAGTGAAAACTGATCTCTTACAACATTTATAAAGACAACAGGTAAACAGTGAAATAAACACATTTTCCAATGATTTATTGTCTCTTGTATTTTTCCTCAAGTATGTTGCCCTTTGTAACAGAACTGACCAAAAACAACTGATCAAAAGGAAGCGATCATGAACAGTATTGGCAACGGAGGGTAAGTTTGCTTTCGGGGCACCTTTCTTTCTGTGCCGCCCCGCCACCCCCACCCCCACCCCCCCCCTTCTTTTTTTAATTGCACAAGGGAGGAAACTCCACAGGGAAGGAACTGTATTTGCCATCCTGCACATGCTGGCATATTATTTACTATTTAAAGATAATAAATTTGTCACTGACCTCAACAGCTACAGGCTGATCTGCCATCTAATTATAGGTCTGCTCATGGAGGTTATATTCTTTCCCCAAATCAACTTGAACAAAAGTCTTCTTTCAAAGCATTTTCTGACATAATACTTTAATAAGGGGTTTTAGGAGCATGCTTTTTTTGCACTCAGCTTCAACTAAGCTTCAACCTACACTTACTGTGGGAACTGCAAATCTGAAAGCAAAAAATCCTCTTACTGGCTTAAAAAAATAATTGTACAACTCTTTGATTACCTCACAACTTGTCTCTGTGAGGACCTCCATGGCGATATAACAAAAAAGTCCCTGAAACACTCATTAACACTAAGTACAGGTGAGAAACCCCATCTCTCAAATACATCGCTAAAAACACTTAAAAATTCCACTGCCAACCAGCTCAAATCATCTGCAAGTCTAAAAACAAGGAGAGATCTACTAAGACAAGCATGGGAAAAAAATATAATTCCATTTTAAACCACAACCTCCTACTTGCTAGTTTATGAACACAAAGATGACTTACTCCTTGCTATTGGACAGCAAGATATGAAATCTGCATCTTAGCTGACTATTTTAAATTTTTTATTTAAAGTCCAGCAGAATTTATTGCTCTGAAGAACTAGTCGTAAGCACGTGCAGAGTCAGGTCAGCTCTAAAAGCAGCCTCTATTTAAGATGCTAGCTACAGTGTGAATAAAGCTTTCTTCACAAGATACAATGCAAATCTAAAACTAACTGGGGCAACGGATATAAAATACGCCTACACTTCAGTCATGTCTTCAGCTCAAAAATCTGAAGTCACAGGTATGCGAATAGATCAAACACAACCAAGAGTTGATAACATGGAAAAAAATAACCAATCTGTACAATTTTCAAATTTTACTCTCATTTTTTCTGTCTGAAAAATCTCATTAACACTGAAAAGGCAAAGTCTGCTAAGCTTTGAGGTTCACAGTACTTCAGTACTTTGAAAAAAAAGTCCAAAATAAATGCACTTTTAATATGACTGGCTCAGTTAAAAATCATGAACAAGAAACCATGTATTAAACAAAATCTTAACTTCCCCATACTTCATTTCAAATTTCTTTTCATCTCCTTCTCCCATGCATGAGTTTAAAGCTACCTACAACATAAATGAGTAGCATCCAATCTGCATTTCAACATTACACATTAGCATGAAAACCAGAAGTTCTGTTTCTATACCAATTCACAAGGTATGAACACGAGCAAATTATTAAAAGGAGAAATAATCCACTAATAAATAGGATGGTCTCCAAAACACACTTCACCTTGACTTCTGGAAAACACCACCAAACTGTCATGGAAGATTAAGTGCTGAGAAATATCTAAGCTATTTGACATAAATGCTTTCTTTCTTATAATATTTATCTAATATTCAAATGTTTAAAATAAAATATAAGCATTCATTTTCATCTGAAAAATTAAAGACCTCCAAATGTTCTCCTCAGCACAGTTTGTGTGTTGTTGTGTTTTGGTTTTGTGTGGGTTTGGTTTTTTTTTGTAGAGATCTATCTCCCTACTCTTAGGAAAGGTCAGAACTCAAGCAAGAAGCAGAATAGGTGTTGCACTGAAGATGAAATTGGTTCCAAATACCTGTTTGATATCAACTAGAAAAAATTCTGTAGAAATCTAGTTCACTTTATTGTGGTACCCAGGCACTTAACACATGCATTTATTTTATCATCAGTAACTAGGAAGATGGATGTGAACTTTAACAATACTTATATATATAGTAAGTATTTTATTTTTATAAATGTAGATATTTACGCACACATGCATACACACTTACATACATATACGAATATATGTTTAACTTTTATAAAATAACATTTCTTTATATATTTGACCTTAAGGGGAATTTAGTGCACTGTATTCCATATAAGGCACCACAGCTTGAAGCCACAAAAACTCCAGTTTAGGTGGAGCAGGAAAGCTTAGATTAGGAAAGACAAGTCCTTAAGTAAGGTTTCAAGCAGAATATATTACATTCTGCTTGTGACCCATACCAGCTACAAGCTAAAGTTCAAGTGGTTATTTTTAACAGTGTTTTAAATAGCTGGTGCTTAGTGCATTTAATAGATTGGTAATATCCATTGTTCTTTATCAGATTAGAAAAACAAAGTGGCAAATATAAAACCTTTGGTTTCATTCAGAAAGAGGCCAGTAGTAGAACTACAGAATCAATGAAATCAGTGACCATCACTAAAATCCTAATAAAATAAAACTTAACTCCTAAATTAATCAAATTATTATAATAGTTTTTTGGCCAGGACAAAAAACAAAGTTAAAAAATTGTCAAAATAGATTTCTTCTGCTTTTGTTTTCATTAATTTCTTCCCAGGTTGATGTATAAAATATCTAATGCTGTGAACAAATAAAACTACTACTTCTGTGATGGAGACAAGATTCTCTCTTTTTACATGCTTCAGAAGTGCTCAGATATAACTGCAACCAAGAAAAATAGATACCTAACAGCTTTAGATATCTAACTGTTTTAGATGCAAGTGAAAACCCATGCATGGGCAGGACCAACACAGGGTTCAAATCACTAATACTGGAAACATTTTCCTATTCTTCCAGTAAAAGCTTTTGTAAAGGAGAGAAGGCTCTGGGAAAAATTGCACTATGCCTCACATGCTGCCAACTGTCAAACTGATACAGTCTGAACTACAATTTGGATCCCTCCATCAAAGAAAAAGCCTGCAGCTCCTAAAACATTCACACACAGAAATATCTTCAGCATCCCTATGAAGAGCTTCCCTCACCGCCTCCTCCCCCCGCCCCTTTCCCTGCCTCTCACAAGAGCCTAAGGAAAGCATTGCAGAACAAAAAAACCCCACCAACCAACCAACCAAAAAAACAAAGAAAAAACCCCCACCAAAACCCCCAAAATACCCCATCTAGGTAACTGGAGACAGGGAACAGTACTCCTGGCTAATGCTGTTATGTAAATAAGGAGAATTTGTGTTAAGTAAGTTACCAAGTCAGACTTGAAAGAATTGTCTCCTGAATGCCAAAAATAAGCTCCCTTCACTAGGTCCTTGACACGTTCTCTTATAGACATTTTATGAGCACTGTAGAAAACTGTAAACACATTTATTGTTCCTATCAACACTTCCAACCGCTACTTCTACTTTGTGAAGCGTGATTCCATTCTATATACATGTATAAATGCTTATGTTTACTTTTTAACTATCAGTCTTTACAGCTATGATCTAAGAGACTAACCCAGATTTTATTCCCATACATTAATATACAGCCTTATTTGTCCAATTTCACTCAAGTGAAAAGTAGCAGAATTTAGTAAAGTTAAACACAGACACTTATTTCATGTAAACTACACCAAATTCTCCACCACATGATTAACATATTGAAGTCTTGCTAGACTGACAGCTCTGAAGAATACCATTTATCCACAATGTAATAAGCAACCAGCAATGCAGCAAGTTTTCCATTAAGTTCTACCTATGCAATAGTTTTTGAAAGCTATCTTAACCAAAGATTGAATGTAGATGTATAGTATGCAGCTAGCACAAAAAAATTATGCCTCAAAACTAACTTTTTCAGGTAAGTTGCTATATAAAAGCTGAAATACAAAATTCCTTGTATACATACTTTTAAGAAAACAAAACTAAATGTTTCTTGTACTGACAAATACAATTTAATGCAACAATCCTAAGATCACTTTGTAACTGCATGGCACCTTTAATAATAATTATTCACAAATACATACTTCTTAAAAACTTAAATCCCTTTCCCAATATTTGAGAAGGGGGAGGAAACATTTTTACAAATCCTATCTTAAGATCTTACTTAATAACTTGCTTATGAAAACATTTATTGGCAAAATTTTACAGCCGCCATATGATATTTCCCAAGGATTTGGAGTTACCTGAATACAGCATTGAACTGAGCAGACTACTAGTTTCATTCTAATAATGGCTTCCCAAGTATTAGAAAGACGCATATCTAAGCAACATCAAAATTTAAGAAATAATAGCATGCAGGTTTAAGGATCTTTGAAAGAATACCATAATTCTACCCTCCCATGCACTTGTTTTCCTTTTACAAATGATAAAATAATCTTTAAAACCCAATTGTTACCTAGGGTTTCCTCTTAGTGCAGCGTGGTGAAGAGCATTAAACCCATTGTTGTTGGTGATAGTAACATCCGCTCCAGCTTCTAACAATACAGCAAGGATGTCATCACGCTTTTTACTTATTGCATCATGAAGTGGAGTGTCACCTTCAGAATCCTAAAACCAGAAACAGCTTACATCAATTTCTACATGCATCCACACTGAAGAAAAAGGATGCTTAAATATCCCTAGAAAAAAACTGACTACACAAACACAAAACAGCTTCTTCAGACCTAAAAGTGTTGCTCTACTGCAGAGTTCAGAGCAAGCTACTTTCTGATCTTGCTCTGGGTTTTGAAAACCCTTCAGTGAGAACCCACCCAGGGCTCCAGTCTTCTATGACTACACTACTACCAGAACTCACACATGCCTTGCATCTGATAGTACTGAAGACACTGGTGTAGACATCAACTTCTCCATGTCTCATACCCAGATGGAGTTGATGCCTAAGTTACAATTTATGAGTAATAGGACAGCAACAAAAATTAATGCAACAGAGAGGAGACTAGCCAGACAGGGGGAGACAGGGAATTCTGACTGATGAAGTCTAAGATTGAGCCAGCAATTAACCATGTAAAAGATAATACCACAAAGATGGTGTGAAATAAAAGCATAAGCAAATTAAAATAAAATGCAGTCCAAGAAAAACTTAGGCACATTTCTTGTTTTAACTGAAGCAGATCATTTTCCATGAAGCAAAGGCCAATGTCATAAGCAATATTAAGCTTTTAAACTTGTTGTGGCTTATACCAGATTACATTACACAAGGTACATGAAAATATTTCAGTGCATAATTGAACAGGCAAAGAATTTATATTTTTAGCTTGATGTTTTATTTTTCAAATATCCCAAATAAGGGAAAAATACTTTTTATTCCTAGAAGCATTTTGTACAGTACTTATTCAAGGACCCAAATGGTTGGACTGAAAAGGAATGCCCTAGACTAACAGTGAGAAAACACATCCATTTAAGCTTTCTTGCCGCTATATAGGCAAACTCTCTAGATTTATGCTTCCAGTAAAATTCTAACACCATATAAGTCAGGAAGTCTTTTGTCACTGACACTGACTCAACTGCAAACTAACACAGGAACTGGACATTTTAGCAATACACTAATACAAAAACAAATCTTTACAGTCTTTACAGAGAGAATAAAAAACTGCCAAACAAAAAGTGCCAGAATATGTAAACACTTGAACCAGTGTGAACCAGTCTGCCAAAACTAAGTTATGTAGCTTTTATTTGGTTTAATCGATCATATTTCCTGAATTTACTGTTTACAGACAAACATATTTCTGTTTACACAGTGAATTTGCTTGAGTAGTACAGTGCTGGCCAGCTAAATTCCAGTCATGCCTCTGTCTGCCTTCCCTGTGCTCTCATCCACCAAATCAATCACCTACTCACAATTGCACATCAGAGTTCCTCAGCACACATGCAGAATCTGAAAGTTCATTATTTTCAATGACAATTATATTTTCCAGGCGGAGTTTCATAGCACCATTCTACTGAATTTTTCAATCCAGACAGAATTCTATAATTTAAAGTCAGACACATCCATTTTGGCTACCTATGTATCATTATATGATATACAGTCACCCTTTATTGGGCTCAACACATCAGATTTCTGATTGTAACTACTGTTCAACAAACACTAAATAGGGTCTGGACAGATGTTAGCTGGCTAACAGCTCAACCTCAGGAAGATCAAGACAGTACCTATAAACCCAGGTGGAAGCAGATAACTAAACAATCACTATATTCACTAATTTTAAAAAAAGTTTCCTCTTTTTTTTTTTTTATGTGGATATACAGCTTCAGAAAAATCACTGATCATTGACATGGCAAAACAAGGAGGTAAATGTGTTATTACTGTGTATCTTGATTTGCCCAGAACATTACAGCTTTTTCTTTCTGTTGCAAACCTCTTCAAACTTACCCATTCTGATTTGTTTTACTAATATACTGCATGTGGCTGCATTTAGCTCATGCAGAATGTGGATGACTGCTTATTTGATAGCATGCTTCTACCTTCTCAACAGGAGGTTGCACTCCTATGTCACAGCTTCCACCACATTCATTAAAGATAAAATTCCCTGTGAAATTATGGTACTGGAGGCCCTATGTACAAGGGCTTTTTAGATAAAAGGCTGAACATTTTTTTAAAAGAGAATCTGGCTAAATAGTTCATCAATGATAGGTCAATCCTGAAAAAGGTTTTCTTTCAGTGAAACACTCCACAGTATCATCAGCCAAAAAATGCAAAGCTGTGCCTTGCAGAAGGAGCCAACAGCTGTGGATTCGATAGAGGGGGAATTAATCTGGAAAGAAAATTAACAATTACAGATAACTACAGTCTGTGAAAATACCAATTAACATCAACTGGCTAGAATAAATCAGGTGCCTATCTAGCTGTCAAAAAAACGAATAGATTTAATAGCATTTTTATTACAGCTGATCACATGCTGAGGTAGAGGCTGGTACAGGTAACTTCACAAGGTCCATTCCCTTCAATCCTATTTTCCGTTAGTCTTCTATCACCTATACACAGCAACTACATACAGCAGATCATAAAATTCAGTAGTTAAAAAGTAAATATACATTATTGTCTACTTTACCTGGAGACTAGGATGGCAGCCAAAGTCCAGTAAAGTCTTTACAACTTGCAGATGACCTTTGTTGACAGCAATATGAAGTGGAGTCTGCCTGCGTTTGTTGCGAGCATTCAAATCTGCACTGCCTCGGTGCAAAACTTCTATCACAGCACCCTCATCACCGAAGGCTGCATGATGGACAGCCCTGTCTCCATCTTTGTCCTAAAGTAGAAACATTAATTTGACCCAGTATATTCCACATTTCCTTTGCATTTAAAGAAGATTAATTTAAACTGGACAATTGTGCATATCTGATTTCTCTTTAAAGATAAAGAAAAATTATACCATTCAAATATCTAATTAAAACAATTGCTCAAACCACAGCAATAGAGGATGAAGAGTCTGTTCATATATAAACATACATATTCTATGGCATATGATATTCTATACCATATACAACCATTGCCCTGAATTTTTGTGTGATGTGTTCATCAGAAACTCAAATAGATTCATTTGGGTTCTTACTACAAAACAACCACAGTCAAAAAGACCCCCCAAAAAACCCCCCACAAACAAAACCCAATCCCCAAACACATTATACTTGGTAACCCAGGGTAACCATTCCTGCAACCCAGGAAGTGTTACAGATTCCAAATCACGGTATAAGACAAGAGAATTGCCTTGTTCATACAATTAAGCTAGTATTTATTAGGTTTGATTACACGTGTCTTAGTTTTCAGTTTATAAACCTTTTCCAAAGGAAATTTTGGATTGATGCTGAAATTAATTAGAATTTCTGATTCTATGATGATAATTCACAGCATTAAAGCTCTTATTAACTTCAGTTTGTTTCAGTTTCATCCAAACTGAGAATTAAGGTATGAAAGTCATAAATTTGTCAGTTTGGGTTATTTTTAACATCCTTAAGAGTGGACTGTACTACATGAAACATTTTCAAATATTAATCAAGTGATTTCAACATTAATGACAGTATACAAAAGCTAAAAGTAAAATGGGAGGTGTGTATATATATAGATATATATCAGATTTCAATAAAATAATAACTTCCATAAGCTAGTTTCTAACTAAAATGTTGCGCACAGTGGAATATTACTATGTATTTATAGGATTTAATTTTGACAAAAGAGAGATACTGAAAACTATAAGGAGGAAAAAAATAATGACTGCTCAAGGGTGCACACGATGTCTCTCCTGGGTAAGCTTAATTTCTCTTATCAATTTGCTTCTCCTTCAGCAGTGTCTTTCAAAAGTTATTTTTATTATGTGTAACACATTTCTAATACATTTTACATCAATGCAGAAATTAATAGTTCTTAGAATAAATTGTATTTGCACAATTACAAGAGAACGAGACTAATTACAGCATTTTTTAAAAAAGATGTAAGAAGACTTATCTGCTAATTATCAAATATAACTTTTTTGAAATATGAATACGATTTTCAAGACAGTCAGTGCAGTAAACAGCAGCTTTTGAAAACAAGATATATTTATGCCTTCCAAATCAACTCATGCTATGAAATCATCTTCTAAGACAGCAGGATTGCTTCTCAGGCTCATCTAACACAAACAGCCAAAAGAAGCCAAAGCTTGCCCATTTGGAAGGGGAAAGGATCAGAAAGGGGAACTTCTCTGTATCTGTCATCTGGTTATAAAGATCATTAGGAGGTGAAACTTATCAAGAGCCTGACAGTAGTGTTAAACTGCTACAACATTTATATTTACAGAGCACTTTGTTTCACAGGTATGTAGTAATTTGTCTTTTCATATTTGCAGTCTGCAAAGTACACTGAGATACTTACTGATGAAACCCCATGTAATTTATTAAATATTTTACAGTTTTAACATATTCCAATTTTGAGATGCAAACCCCTGATTTTATAAAATCTTAATGTTTAGAATTCCTACTTTAATGAGAAGAGGTCCAAGAAAGCACGTGCTTTTTTTTTAGCTCAGCATCAAAACAAATAATCTCAGGAGCTGAATCCTGCTATTTTCTACACAAGAGCATATTAATATACCTAGGAAAAGCTAGCAACTAACTTGCATCTGTCCTAAGACTTATATTTAGATATAAATCTAAATATTAAAAGCACTATATTTCTATACATGTCAACAATATAATATTGTCAATACTGACAATATAATAACTGATACCCATTAATTTCTGCAGACTAGAAGGCTATGTATTTTTACTATGTAGTATCTACATCAGGCTTTCTGAACCCTATCAGTAACAAATTGTTTTCTGACTAAATGGAGGCCACTTGTACTCTACATAAAGCTGTGAGAGACATAAGCACAGAGGAGACAACAACGAGGCCATCCCCAGAAAATGTCATCATGAGTGTATATACTCTGCAGCAGTGACTGTAAATGTAAATATATCCAACTTAGCTATAAAGCAGGCAAAGTAAGGATTTTTATCCATTGCTTCCATGCCAAAGACCACAACAGTGAAGTAAACAGACTAAATTTTTGCTCTCTGCTTAATGGGATGGCTCTGCTGGGTCTTCATATCACTAATAGGCACCTGGCATTTTTTAAAGCCTGAAACATATAATGATTAATCTAATTGTATTATATTATTTAGTAATTATACTATCTATTGATTATAATTATATATTAATTATAATAACTAATGCAATTATATAATTAAATAGGATTACCATCTTCACTTAAGCAATTCAGTTACATGAAAAAGGCTTGAAAATTCAAATAAAATCCCTGAAATTTTTTTAATGCTAGTGTTACAATACTTCTGAAGCCTGAGCAAACATGAACTCTTAACCATTCTACTGCTAGCAGATTACCAGATGTATTATCTTGAAGCTGTTTAAGCAGAGCTTCTACTTCCCTCTCTAATGCTTCTAACCCTTCCTTATACCAGAGAAGAACATATCAGTCCACCACTTGATTAACACAGCAGCTTTGATCCCATAGTACAGATGAAAAGCAGCTTAGTCTAGTTTGTAACTGTATATGCTATGTACTGCAGTGAAAGCACTACTTCTAAAATGAAACTACTTCACAGAAATCAGACCACAGCAAGTATGTACTGCATCAAATCTAAGCCATCTTTACAATTGAGCAGAAAACCTTTACAAAGTAATGGTGTATCTGTGAATATAAAAACAATTTTAGTTCCAAGAATTACATCATTGCTTCATTAATGTTTTAACATATTATAACTTCCGTATATCAAATACAATATAAATCTAAATGTCCAAGCTTGTAAAGTTGCTTTTCCGTTATGCAAGTGATGACTGGGCACACTATTAACTTCTAAGCATTCTGTTAGGCTTTAATTTATATTCTTAAGAGAAATCTGACAGCTCCTTCTTGTGCTTCACAAAATGAACAAAGGCTGCAATATCAGTGCATTCTGTGTAAGTAAATAAGGCAAAATAAATTCAAAATGCAAATATCACAGTATGCTGATAGATAATTTTCTCACAAACAATAATTCTAAAAAACCTAAACAAAAGAACTCCTTCCATTTTGGATGAAGTTAAAAAAACCAACAAAAAACAAACCCACACCTGAAAAACTGGAAGCAGAGTTGGCATTCCATACCCAAAGATACTGTTATTACTTTCTGCTCAAATTTGCTTTAGTTAAGAATGGAGAACTGTCTCCCAACTGAACAATGTACACAAGAAGCACAGTAAGTATCTGAAGTTGGAGATGTAGCATCCAACAACATCTTTTTCTCCAAATGCCACAGGCAGCATGCTGGCCTATCGCATTCTACTGTTGAAATGAAGGAAATAAAGAAGGGGCTTCATCTGCTACAATCACAGACTAGCTTACACAGCTCTATTATATTAGCATTATATTTCACTTAATTACAGGTGCTAAAGAATTAGATATTGACCCTTTGTAATACTGTTAGCAGGAGGCAAATTTGGGAACATAATCATAGTAAGAAAAACAGTTTTTCACTTGCTCTGACATTTAAAAAGAAGTCAACTCCAATAAAATTGTTATTTAGCAAAGTTTAAAACTTGAGGAGACACAAAGTGTATTTTGAAATATTTAAGTTACCTCTGCTTCTACATCCACATTCTGTTTCAGAAGCAACTTCAAAATGTCGACATGGCCATTCTGACTAGCAGCTTGCATAGCTGTGTGTCCAGCACATTGTCCATTCACCTGGAAGTATATCAATACTTTGAGGTAAGTTGCAAGATACACACATAGCTATGAGGCACTTTAGCAGTATACATGCAAGTGTATTAGAAAACTTAAAGCAACAGCATGCATAAGAAAGCATCAAATGAACAATTTTTAGACAGCTGCCTTTCGAGCACATATAGATGATCTCCTATGTCTTCTCTATTTTATTTCTGGAACATTAACTAGATTGAAGGAAAGAAGCCAGAAATGGATTTATTTCAAACATTAAGACCCTAACGATAGTTGGATTATAAACTTTCATCTTTCAGCTACTGTAAAGGCAAGATTTTGAGAACAGGTCTCAGAATGAAACCAGCCCTCTGCTCTGCTGTATATTTAACTTCGTTTTCTAATTTATGGCAACAACAGGAGTCAGTCTGAACAAAATACCATGTTTTGTATAATCTTGAGCTACAAATCAATCCTCAGAACTGAAGGAGTTTAGTCTCTCATCTGCAAAAATTACTACTGCTGTAGTGAGAAAAACATCTGATTGTGATTTTAAAACATGTTCCCTGAACCAAGTCCTATAATTCTTAAGCATTTTCTTTTATACTTTTCAGTACTAGGTGATTAGACAAGTTGGTATAAGGCATCTGACAGAGAACAGATTAGATGATCTACCTCATGAGTTAAAAAAACAAAACCCACAACAACAGCAAAAAAAATCCCCCAAATCTACTCTCCTTCTTTCTATCCCCCTCAAAACAAAAGAAGTTGAGGACCCTTCACTAATTGTGAATGTTTGATTTGCTGCCCCGACTCTGGCAAACAGAGGCTGGAAGGTATTTTAATTCACGGCAGACAATAGAACACAAAATCTGTCTGGCAAAAAAGGGTGTAAAGCACTATTTTCACACACCCCCAACACATTTCATAGGACAACAAATGGGAGAAGAGACACTGGAACCAGCTGTACTACTTCTATGCAGACACACTACTGACTGGCAAGGAGTATCTAGGACAGCTTCACTTCCTTTAGTATTACAGGTTCCCAGAACAGGTCCTCCCCAAACAGAACACTCACATCTACATCTGGTCTCTTTAGCAAGTCTTCCACTTTAGCAACATCTCCATTGGCAGCAGCTTTAACCAATTCTTCATTGAGATCTCCAGATTCTTGGGTTTCAAATAATTTCTTCAATAGCTGGGACAATCTCTCTATAATTATTAAACAAAGGACAATTAAGATTACAATTCTAATCACAGAAGAACAGAAAAATAACAGCTAAATTTGTCATGTTTCTGAAGGCATGTACATAGTAATACACAAACCACCACAAAATGACAGCTCTAAGTTATTATTCAGTTCCGAGTAAGCACTGCACTCCAATACCCTTTAGACAGTTGAGATTGTCACATCAGACACTTCAAAAGCTGACTGAACCACAAGTAGCTTTGCCTACCACAAAATATAGAAGGGTGGGGACGAGGTAAAAACATGAATTTACATATTGATATAACAAGTCTAGTCTTCTAGCTTAACTTTAGGTATATCCTGCCCTCTGATTTGAAACACCAAGTCCTATTACTCTTATAGCTAATTTTAAGGCCACTGTGACTGTCTTTATTGCAGAAAATTCATTCTATTTATGCCTCCCTAGGAAAAAGTCTAGAAAACTATGTAGAAAGGTTTCTTGGCATTAAAGCAAATATGTGAAGAGAAAAAAACAACTAGCTGTGACCAAAAAAAGGAAAAAACATTTCAGTTTAATTGATCTGTGAAACAGTCAACAGAACATAAAACAACTGGATAGTCTTTCTGCCTCGTTATTAGATGAATGAGACCAGGTTCAACAGAACTGAAGTGTGATTACACAGACACCAAAAAAATCCCACTGTAATTAGTCAAAGGATGTCTGACTAGATTTTAAGACAAAAATTTTATGGAAAGAATATTATCCTGAGTAACCATTTGCAACAGATCCCTCGCTTATGCCTGCTATCCCACACCACCTATTAAACAAGGAGTCTGCTTGCTACAGCCAGGGACACTCTCTTCATGCCTTAGTCCCTATTCCTATCTAATGTCCCTTCCAACCATTTAAAGTCCTTAGAGCAGACCTCCAAAGACATCCCTGCACTGTGGCCAAACAGAAACCCAAATGCGATTTGGAGTTTTTACACCTTATCAAGATAACAACCAACATCTCCATACCAACTGCAAGCTTTTTCTTTTATCTTTCTCAAAAGGTATAACATCAGTTAGCCAAACCCCAAGCCTGAGTATTATTAACCTTGCATACAAACTATGTGCTAGTACTTATTAACCATTTTTTTATTAACACAAATACTTGACGTACATACATTACTGGTTATTCTTCAAACTTACCACCAGATGCATTACTTATAGCAGATCCCGCAGATGCCACCTTTGAGACAGCTGCTGGATTATACGTCCAAGATGTCCCACAAACCTCTACCTTTAAGTCGCTGTCTGAATAGATCTGCTGGACCCGACCAACTTTACCTAAAGTCTGCATTAAAGAAAACATCAAATGCAAGTAATACTAAAAATAAAATACTTAGAAATCTGAATGTTCTATAGTAAGTCACAAATTTTATCAAGTCCATTGTTTAATAGTACAGTCACTAATACCTTCAGCTAAGTTTCATCAGGCTAAGCAGATTACTAAATCTGAGCAAGTATTACACCACATTTGATGAAATACACTTTCTCTAACTTAGAAGAAAATCACTTTGACTCCCACAACCTCCAGATATTTATTACCAAGCATAACTAGAAATATTATACAAGTTTTACCATTTTATGAATCCAAATATACAACTACTTACCGGAAGCATTGCTTCAGCCCATTCTCCATGACCTCTCTGAAGAAGCTTGATTCGCTCTAAATCATAACATACTTGAACAAGGTCACCCACTTGAAATTGAGAGGTACCTCCTTCTGCACCTTGAGCAGCATCTCCACTTCGGACAACATTGGCTTTGGTGAGAACAGCTGGATTAAACGTCCACCTAGACAATTAATCATTTAAAGTAGATTCTAAACATGCAAAGCAAAATTAATGTTTAAAAATTATCTGTTGGACAAGATTCTGCTTGTACGCCTACAAACTGTCTGCAATTTGTTGTTAACCATTTTTTGTCCATAAACTTGTCTGTGGCTCTTTAGTTGAATATTTCCACAGTAATCTTCAGAGATGTAGATTTGTAAAAGCAATGAAGAAATATCCTGCCTAAGGGGAAGCAAGCTGACAGCAATATAATAGTCCTGAAAGTAGCTATACAGTTTGTTAATTTTTCCAGGGAGAGGAGGAGACAATCTGGTTGAAAAGGGGAAGAGCCAAGCTGTCTCACAAAGGATTGGACTGCCAGGAAAAAACATGGGAAGAACATGGAATTTTGTCCCCTCCCCCTCTAGGTCAAAGCTGCAACATTCAGTTATAAAATACTCTTCAATTAAATGGATGTCCTAGATACATCTCAATTTTTAACCAAACTATCCTAATTTATACTATAAATTTTACTGGTTTAGAGGCATTTAGCTGTTTTTATGCTGAGTTATATTTTAATATATAATATGGTGACCTCTCCTTTACCTGCCATTTGGTCTGGGGTTGATTTTCATTCAGCTACGTGATCTAGATGAGAAGCATCAGATAATCTCTATAAAGGGCAAAGGCAGGGAGGAAATCACAATACAGAGCAGCTCCTCTCACTGGCTCTACAGCCATGACTGTCAGAAGAAAAGCCACTTGCATCCCTTCAGCTTGTGTTAGCTGGGGAAACAGCTTTGTTTTGCACTACTTTGCAATATTAACAAACAATATATTGAGGGAAAGCCTGAATGAATAATGCACTGTTAATCTTTTCTGGACAAATTGAACAGGTCAGTCTCCAGATACAATTGAAATGATATTCCAGTCATCAGCTGCTTTTTAAAGATAAGCCCAATACTTAAGAGCAAGACAACACAAAACCATGTGGACATGTTAGCTCAGATGCAGCTGTAGAGCTGGGTTTGAATCGTGTTAGCATGGATGCAGCTTACCAAATTTCAAACCTAAACTGCTTGCAGGGAGCGGTTTTGGTAACAGCTTCCCTAACACTTCCCATTCTCGGTCCATATTTACATAAACTAACATTCCTTTGAATAATAGGACAGTAGATACACATCATGTCAAGGTCACTCTACATTAGACAAGATCCCCAACATAAAAAGTTTGTTACCTGTCCTCTTAACCTATTTTCCTGAAAACCTGCAATGCATTGCTATTACCATTCCTCTTGAAACCATGGGATACTTCGTAACTAAAAAAAAAATTACTGCTTAAACCACCACATTTTGGAAATAAGTAGTCCAGAAAGTCATTCCTTATTTTAGACTCAAATTTTCACCAAGTGAGAGAGGCAACAAACTTCCTTTTCCCACTAAAGCATCTTTAAAGGTAAGCCCTCACTACACATTGTAGAAGGAATATAAAAATTCTCACAGAAAACTTAACAGACACAAAAGGAGAACAGAAAGTTTCTGGTACCAAGTGATCACAAGTGCTGAAGGCAAAGGAAGTCTATGAGAATCAATGATGAAGGCTATATAACAAACCTGTTGCCGCTTGGATATTGTACTACAATGTCATGATCCTCGTCAATGCCACAAACTGTTCCAGTTGTTGTTAAAGTTTCAAACATGCCATCAGTCCATCCTCCATGACCATGCTGCAAAGACTGTACAATTTCCAAATCAAGGTCAATGTTTACAAGGTCACCTATTTGCAGCCCACCAGGGTTTCTGTTACCATTTTGCTCACCTGAAATGGAATAAGAAGAAAGTGTTTACATGACCACACTAATTTTCCACACAATTTAAAGAACAGAAGTTAATTTCTGAGAATCAATGACTGCAACTGTAGTGGCCAATAGGTAAAAGGGAGTGAACAGGTAAAAAAAAAACTCTGAACCTCTGGCTATGGAATTGTGTGTTTCTTGTTGAGTTTTCAAGGCAAATAGCAATGACACTGGCAAATGCTAAATACTTATGACAGGTTCCACTACGGGCTCTAACTGGGATGGTAACAGCTATCATATGGTGTTAGACATCTAGATACATAAAAGCTCTGATAATTTTGAGAGTCATACACAAAGTGCCATCTATCCACTCAGAGGCTGAAAGATAAGCAGACGGCCCACAGAAAGTGGCTTTGAATTGGGTCAGCACTTGAATGTGGAGAAAACACTAGCAAAAGAATACCTGCAAAATGATTTTCAGTGATGAAAATCTTTAACCTTTTAAGTAGGGAGATGACTACAAACAAAAAAACCCCAGCAAATTTAAAATTAAAACACTGTCCCTGGACAATGCCCGCTTTCTAAAGATGTGTCATAGCAAAAATTCATTAGCTGGAGGGAAACGGCATACATTCAAACACATCAAGCTGTGTTAACTGATAAGAGAACACACTTATGGACCTCCTCACTGCCAGAACAAGATGGTATCTTGTGCCATCCACAGAATGGTGAAGAGTACAACAACTGTAGAAGTCATGTAGGTTGAGTTCAATGGCAACATCAGTGGCAAAGGACAGGGTGAGCAGAGTTCCTTTAGTAATATGGCTGTCTCTAAGCAGGTGTGTGTGTTTGTTTTTCCTCTTCCAAGCAAGAGGTAATAATGGAGAAAGGGTCCTTGCACTGTAACAATAAGGAAGTACAAACAAATAGCCTGACACAGAGACAAAAATGTTATTTGGAGGGAGACTGATTCTAGAAATCCACACCAGATATTGGCAGCACTAGTTGCAGCACTAAAAGTCTCCATAAGACAGAACAGCAAAGAAGAGAATCTGATACTACCGAAGAGAAACTGCTGAGAAAGAAAACACAGCTATGAACAAATGCTTGTGTTCAATGGACTTTAACTTCTGTGACCACTCAGTGACTTCTTTCTGTCCTGGTCTTAGTTTAAAGAACATATAGATGGAACGGTATTTTAAGTGTGCACCCTTCACAGCAAAACACACATAACATGGAGAACAGCCACTTCTGCTGAGGACAAAGTTAACAATGAATTCTTCAGAAAAGCTACTGATATGGACCTCACCAGACAGAAAACTTAGACAGCAAACATCCCAGAGACAGCCCTGATGAGACAGGGAAGTCTAAGAAAGGAAGAGCTATAAACCAGAAAAGAATTATAGAAGCATTAGTTGGAAGAAAGGGTCTCTAGAGGTCATCTGGTCTGATATCCCACACAAAGCCAAACTAACAACCAGCTGATGTCAGCTGTGGCTTTGCTTATCTGAGTACTGAAAGCCCTCAAGGACTGAGGTTCCACAACCTCTTCAATAACTTTTTCCAGTACTGCAATATAGAGCTGTAGGTGTTAACAGAAAATTTCTTCAATATCTGATCTGAACCTCCTGAGTCACCTTAAGGCCACCATATTTGTTTTTATGACATTTGCCACTACTGAAATTTTGGTGCCATCACTTTCAATCACCCTTCAAGTGGTTGTAGGTGGCTAGTCAATTACCCATTAACCTCCTTCTTACCAGAATAAACAAGCCCAGCTCCTCCTCCTTGCAAATCACATCCTCTCAGTCTCTTAATCACTTTAGCAGGCCACCATCAGACCCTTTACATTTTCTCAAAACTGGGAGGGGAGGGAAGAGGAGATGGACAGACAGTGACACAAACAGGACATAGAATTCTAGGCACAACTTCATCACCATTGACAAAAGAGGGATAATAACTTTTCCTATTCTGTTGCCTACCATCCTCCTCATATACCCAACTATGAAATCTGCCTTATTTGCAATGACGCCACACTGCTGTCTCATTCAATTTGGCATTCAGTGTAACACCCAGGTCTTCCTCAGCAAGGATCCTCGCTCAGGCATTCACAATTCCGAGTCTGGGAATTCCTGGTACATGGGCTTATTTCAACCAGAGTACAAAACTGCACTTCTAGTTGAACTCCAGGAGGTCTCCATTCACCAAATTCTTCACTTCCTTGAGGCTCTTCTGAATAAAGCTCTACTTTCAACCACACCCCTTTGCCAACTTGCTATCACCTGCAAATTGCCTGGGATTGTATTCCATCTCATCATCAAGGTCACCAATGTGGTACTGAACAAAATCAGTCTCAGTATTTTGCCCCAACTGCATACTACTCCATTATTAATTAGGCCCCTGCTGGAGTATTATTCTCACTCTATTTCAAATATCACAAAGCTTCAAAAATAACTTTCTAGTTTTTAATGCAAGCATACATTTAAATTCACAGCATGAATGTATTTGTGAACTACGTTCAGAAGGCAAATAAAAGGGACAGATGTTATAACAAAGAGTAAGACTGAGAAAATGAAGCATAATGTGGCAAGAATGATGAACTGAGTTCATCACCATCCATTAAGAGCAACTTAATATAGTGGAAGGGGAAGAATTTAACAAAGAATAGTATCCTACTATCTTTAGTGATAAATATTCATGCATTTAAATATAATATCACCCTAAAAGCTACATGCAGAAAACAAAGACCTATGCTTTTAAAGCAAGAACCAAAATAAATAGAGGGCATGCGTAAGAACCTAAGCTTACCTCTGTAATAAAGAACCAGTAAGACCCTATTACTACTTTTCTATTTTTATTCATGTCAGACTAAAATGACAAAATTAATTTTAAGTACAGAAGCAAGATACAACGATCAGAGTGCCTTGGCTTTTTACTTTCAAACAATTCATTTACTTGACAATAAATAGCTAAGTGACTTCATGAACAACTGGGTTTTTTCTAAACAAAACAGACCTTTACTGTTTTCACCTTTTCACCAATGCTTTCAATAAAAGAATAGTGCTTGCAGGTCATACTTCAAGTACTTGTGCAAGGAATTAGATTAAGACTAGTAAACAGAATTCTCATCACTTTAGAAAAGCCAGTATTATCAGCTAAGGTTTTTTACGCATTTAAGTATAATAAGAAACTCAGAAGAAAAGCAAAATTTTCTGTAGTGTCCAGTTTTATGACCAGGTGTTTTCCCAAGGAAATACACATTAATAATTAAGAAAAAATTTGCCCATATTTCAAAAGCCAAAACACCTGGCAATTTTTTTTTATACTCTGCACATGTCTACAGCCCAGCTATGACACTAGAGGAATAAGTCAGTGTAATAGCTAATATGGAAAACCTCAACCAAGATTTCACAATATATGCTAGTATTAGTATAAAGTAACAGGTTAAGTTATATGTTCGAATGACTCCTGTTTATGGTCATGTACATGCTACTTCACTGAACATCTCTGAATATTTAAGACAGTCTTACAAGAATGCACAGCTATGTTTGGCTCTTTAGAAATACAGTACATAAGACATATGACTCAATTTACTGCTTAGTCAATACTTAACAGCTCCCTTGCCATTCACTTGGCACACTGATACCAAATACATTTAGAAAAGTGTTACAATTTATCATTAATGCATAAAAATGCTACCATAGAAATGCTAGCATTTACATTTCACTAGTAAGGACAGTCCTTTCAGATAAGGTTTAAAAAGGAAAGAGAAATCCAGACTAAGTATAATTAACACACATCAAGATAGATTTACTTTATCTTCAACTCACCTAACACAGGACAATGGTCCCTGTAGAAAGAGCCTCCTTTTGCATCTTGGACACATTTCAGGTCAGACTACGGAGAGAGATTGAGACAACTTTAGTCCTCACTCACTGAGTCTCCAGGTTAACATAAGTCAGTGAAACTAGAACTGAAATATACTCAATTAAGAAAGGCTGAAAATGATGCGTACAAAAAACATACCCCATGAGTTTATTACTGAAGTATATAATCTCAAATACTTTCCAATCTATCAGCCTTGACATTCTCAAGATTTTAATAACCTTTACCAATATAAAGGGCTATAAAGGATGAGACATTTTTAACTCAAGGAGAGGTATTAAAATAACACAAAGCTCCTTTGCATTGCTTTATAAAGTTATCCTTCCTTTTAAAAAAAGCCTGTGAACACAAGGAAACAAACAAAAAAATAAAACTGCAGACAGTGCTCGAGGCCACAGCCTTTCCTGTACAAATCACTTAATGCCTGCCAGTGCTGTTCCCTCTTCCCAACCCTTTTTGACAGATACATGTTTACCTTGGAGAAGAAAACCTGACATTCAAATTCTACAAAATGAAGAATTTCCAATTAAGAATATACAGAACACAAGGATATTACTTGTTTTAAAAAAACACTATGCTGAGCTAAACATGATCTTTTTAAACAGAAAAGTTCTAAAGCTCATCCTTCAGAAAAGACTTTGTTTCATATTATCCAAGAAACAGAAGTTTCGAGTGTGATAACCAACTCCTATTCATAAAGCCAGCGGAGTCCCTATAATTCTCCTCTCCTTTAGTTTTTTTTCCCCTGCATAACCCTTAAAGCCAAATGGCTACCATCTGCCATTGCTCCTTATGGAACAATTCCCACTAAACAAAGGACATTTTGTGTTCACGATGAGTTGGGAAGGAGATAGGAAACTGTTTGCAAAATGTGTCAGAATATTCTGTGGGATGAGGGAGGAAATAAAGGACAGGTGTTGGTTATGACATCATCAACCAGAACTAAAACAAATACTTTAACAATTAATTTTCCCAACCCCAGATTTATTGACAGAGTGTGCTCCTGCAAAAGGATTAAAATGAAAACTCTTTAAGTGTTCCAAATTATCAAGGCACTGATGAATGCAATACTACCCTCAGTGACCTGTAACTGCTAAGCAGCCAGAAACAATACAAAATTCAGCATATATCCTGATCTACGAACAATATACCACCACCTTTTCAAAAAGTGATGAAAACAGCCAGATGAAAATAATGAGATTTAGCCACTCTTCAAATCCTATGAGATATCAGAGTTTGCTCAGCCCAGCAGCAGCAGGCTGGCGACAAAATGCTGCCACCCGATGGGCAGGTGCTTGCTTTAATTCAGCCAGAGACAAAGGGGCTGTGCTGACCATCCCAGATGGCAAGCACATTCATTCCCCCAGACCAACAGAGATTTAATGTGCCCGGGAGCACTTGGTCTCACCCACTGAATGCAAACTCTTCGTGTTATGCAACAACCAGCTGTCTGCGCAGGAGTATACATACAAGAGCTGTTTTCACACTCTTCAGAGCATTAAGAATAGAGCGCAAGAGGGTCCTAAGTGGTTCTTCTCCCAGCCAGGCAAAATCTGGGTGAAAGATTCCTTGCGTTACAGCAAGTGTTAACATACAGAGCAGACTGATGGCGAAAAGCTAGCAGAAGAAATAAAATATTCAGTAAAAGGGTAATTACTATCTTGCAGCAGAAATTATTAGGAAGCAGGTTAAGATACCTTAAGTTTTATAGGGGAAAAAAACCAAAACAACAGAAACCTACAAATCTGCACTCGCTTTTTACTCTGCCTGTACTGTGCCCTGTGCATAGTTTATTTCTGGGTTATAATGATATGCTTGGTTGTAAAACTAAGTGGTAGCTTGATGTTCAACCTCAGCTTCATATCCATCTTCCTTTCACTTACATGATGAAGTCAATGTTAGATCGCTAAGGAGTAAAACAAGAGTCTGATCTAAGTATCACAGAAAAGCAAGGCAACATGATTATTTTCTTTACATAAGCCTTCACCAAAAAATTGAAGACCCAAAACACACAGAAAGATGAGGCACTGACAGGACAAACCTAACTCGTATATATTGTATATACAGCAAAGAGTTTCTTCAGCAACTTTGCAAACAGCAATACTAAGAAAAGTAACATCAACATGATAAGGGCCTGCAAATATCTTAAAAAACATAGCCAAACCCAAAAAAGATCCTGGAATTTTACGATAGGAAACTGTACTTAGTTGTACTTCGGTACCACAAAAGCTGGGTAAGTTAAGCAACTATAATTCTACGTCTAGCACTCAGCTACTATAGTTATCATAAAAGGAAAACAAGCTTTCTTCTGCCCAAGTAGTTTAAGTAAAAAATCAGGGGTGGTGTTAAGCTCCTGGTCATCCTCCCCTGGAGACTGGGTGGCAAGAGGCCCCTCTAGAGAGGATGGAGCACAAATACACCCGAAGCCCAGCCACACCAGGCTGACAGTGCATTGCTGCTGGCAGCTCTGCTGTACCACACTTCAGAGAACCCTACCAGGATTTTTACAAGTTCTATGAGTCTCCCTGGGTCTTGTAAATGGATTGAAATAGCAGATTGTTTGGAAATGAGACATACAAGTGCAAAAAGGACTGTACCAAAACACAAGGAACATTAAAACACAAGTTTCAGACTCACGGTGACACCATGTGCAGAAAAAGAAGTAACAACTGTGAGGCTAGGTGTAAATACATGGTAGAGACAAACATGCAAAGATGAAAACAAAACATCAGCTTTTATACACTAACTTGATGGACAAATCATTCAATGAACCCTGAATAGGATTCTTTCAAGAAACAGAAAAACAAGCTACAGATTTTGTGGAATTTATCTATAGTTAGAGAAGAGGTGGAAGCCCCAGTTAAGCAGGAAATTATTATAATGAAAACTGAAGGAGCACGAGCACAAAACCTTGCACAACAGGACTTTCAGAACAGTAGTAACAGCTAATACACATGAGCAGTGGGGTTTTTTGCCTACAGTGAAGAACTTTGGTCTTCTAACATCTACCTTCTGACTTGCTGAAAACCTCTGCATTCCAGCTGTATAAGACTGGATTAC
The DNA here is from genome assembly GCF_964188355.1 of Buteo buteo. NCBI lineage: Eukaryota > Metazoa > Chordata > Aves > Accipitriformes > Accipitridae > Buteo > Buteo buteo. Next base: position 26,698,155 of record NC_134173.1, on the reverse strand, counting down.
ATAAAGGTCAAGATCTGCTCAGCCAAATGGGAAATACAGAAAACATAACTGTTTACTTTGACTTACCATCCAATTATACCATTGAAAAAACAGCAGCAGTTTTGTCATCATAACTTCAGAGAATGAAAAAACATACATTACAGCAATGTTAGCAGTGTTGGCAGATTGGTCTAAAAGCACCATCATCCCTGACCTTGAAGAGAAAAACCATACCGAAGGAGCAGCTGCCTACTGGAATAGCTATTAAGTTACTCCTATCAATATGGAATGCCATTCATCAAAATCAGCGAAGGGAGTCTACAGACTTGATAAGAAAACTAGGTGTGTTGCTAAGAAAAAGAAGAATGTTTGATCCAGATGCACTGAAATAACATCCAACACTAGCAGCAAATACCAGGAGAGAAATTAATACTGATCTTACAGATGCATGAGCAGGAATGGTGCCACAGCTGCAGGTATTTGAGGTACCAATGGATACCCCCTTTAAAAGTCATTTTAAGTCTTTAAACTCACAACAGGGCAAATGGCGAAAGCCCAGTACATGCTGCTTTGTCACCTGATTAAGGCAACAAGGGACTGGATAAATCCGTAAGTTTTAGCTAAAGATTTATAAGAAATGCTGTATTTCAAATTTAATGAACTCAAATCATTTTCAGTTTCAAGAAGCTGAGAAAAGTGAAAGCAAAACATGGTAGAGAAAGTGACTGAAATGATAAAGACGTGTGAGATATAAAACTTTCCATGTATAACTTTTTCTTTTTTTTTTTAAGGAGGATCATTTTAAAGTCTTCCTTGTAGGTTAATACCGTAAATAACAAAATTGGAAAAGGATCAGTAAGTACATTTCTGCTTAACGGAAATATGTTTCTAAGCAACTCAGTTATGGAGAGATGAAAAACTTGGCTTGGTCGAAGCTACAGGAGGAATGTAGAGAAGTACGACTACATAAACTAGAAGCGAAACAAAGTCTGCTGACAAATGCACATAAATGCACAAGGTATGAATATCTCCTTCCTCTCTGGATTCCAAACAATTAATCACCTAACTTTGGCTACACTGCAATGTAATAAAACACACATGCTGCATGTGTAAAGGTGGCCAAAATTCATGTTTCTGTGTTTTAGATCAGTTTTGATCAGCACCTAGAAGCAACAAAAGGACACTAAAACAAACAAAATAATGAAAATTCTTATTGCTGCTTCCTAAACCCCTCATTTCGAACATACTGCGGACAAAATAAAGTATTAGAGAGCTGAAGATTTGACTTACATTACAGATCTGACAGTTGTAACTGCAGGAGAAAGCATATTTCTATATATTTTATAATACCCACAATGCCCAGTATGTGAAGACATTTACCTTGGTTTTATTTTTTAAAAAAGGTGTTAAGTCATTCTTAAAGTTCTCTAGAGTAATTTCAAGGATTATCTTTAAGAGTAATCCAAATAAACATTGGTGAACAGACTTCAGGTATCAATCAGGATAAGAAAGTTTAAAGTAATGTCAAAAAACACAAAGGCAAGGAATCTTCTCAATTTCCCTTATACACTCAACTATGCAGAATTCATGGGGAAAAAAAGTACACAAACGGCTTACAGATTACTGTAACAGTGATGGATGATGACTACAGTTACTTCTTTCAGAGCCTACACAGATTAAAGCAATATCCTCCATAATGAAAAACAAGAAGAGAAGGTTAATCACAGCAAAAAAGGCAAGTGGTACAGAGCAAGGAACTTCAGCAGCACAAAACCAATTCCTAAATAATGAAATTGATTTAGGGCACTCCTGCTGATGGAACTACTTTCTTTTTTATAGTAAAATAATTCTATTAATAAGTAGTAGAATATAATGCTTATTGAAAACCAATGGAAGTTACCAGCTTTACATCCTCAGCTGTGTGATATGAAGAAATAAAAACCAGAAACAAGTCCAAAAAGCTAAATCACAAACTTCTCATTAACTCTCTAATTCCACATAGTTTATCTTTTTATTGCAAAAGGCTATGTTCACACATTTCTAAAAGCAGGTAATGGGGTTAACATCTCAGTCTGGCTCCAGAATCCAAATACATATGAAATGCAAGCACTGTCAATAACCATAATTAGCCAACAGTACTTTATTCCTACTATGGACGTAGCAAACATGTTATTCAACCTAACAGCATCATAAAAACAGATTTCAATTTGGGAATTTGTGGCCTGTGGCAGCAGAAACTCCCAGATTCAAATGCCAGGCTTCACAAAGAAATGCAAGATGCACCCCTCTCAACCACTTTGTATGTAAACACAGCAACAGCAAACTCAAATAAAACCTCTAAGGATCTGACCACAAATAAATGCAAGTTTTCAGCCAGCACCTGCTGCCCCACCAGCCAACCCTCATATCTCCCAAGGAAAAGCTGGCAGGCCAGATAGATTAATTTTGAGGACCAGATGCAGCCCGTCAGCTATCAAACAAGCAACCCTGACTTACAATAATAAGCTGTGTTTCTTTAATCAGCTCCATTTGCATCTGAGTCAAGTGTTATTCATTTGCAAGTAGGGGTCTCTTCCCAGCTGTATTTACATGGGCACACAGTCTGAGTACTGTTGATTCCACATTCTCTGGACATTCTTAACCAATTTCTAAGTCCCAAGACAAGTTTGGCCCAACTTTACATGAACTTTCTGACAGTCTGTTAGTCAGCTTTACGTAACAGCACATAAACAGTAGTAAACAATCCTAATGAATTGTACACTTAGCAAGCAACTAATTCATTATAAAATTTAACATTACATTCAAGCGACTATTTGTCACAGATACTCAAGAACCCATTCTGTCTGAAGTGAAAATTGCATTTGATAAAAGTATCCAACAAACATAAAATTATTGTAGGAATCGATTACAATCAGGTAAGCACTACATATAGAGCCTCAAATTATCCTTTTTATACATATGTGTGTACATATATTATTTATGTATTATCCTATATGTATAATGCATATATGTAGTTTCACACACATTTTAACAGTTTTGTTGTTAATTAAATGTCTGACCAAATATTTCTATTTGTACAAATCTTGTGGGAAGGGTCACACTTATCCATTCAAATTTACAGCTGCAATAGTTAACCAAGTATCCTACAAATATTTAACACTTCTTTATGTGGCTATAGTTTGGCAACAGAATATAGTTGATTTACAAGTAATAAATATATTTTTATTATTAAGGGAATAACTATTTCAGAACAGAATATAACTTCTTAAATGTATTTTTTCTGAGACCAGAAGGAATCTTTAATGATTCCACAGCACTGCTACTATGCAGTCCACAAATTTTAACATAGTAACTGAAATCACAACACATACACACAAAAAAATAATCAGTTGATCTGTATCTCCTCCTATCTAGATTTTGTAATTGTCTTCCTTTTCCATGCATCACTATCAAATATAAGAGGGAAGACACCAACCATTGGTTCAATAACATAATACTACATATAACTTCCTTTCCCTTTTGCCAGTATATTAGGAATTTTCTTTAGAACTGGGGGGGGGGGGGGGACGGGGGACGGACGACGGACGAACTACCATGAAGCACCTAATTCAACACTGACTTACATTTTATCCTTAGAATCTTTACTCATCAGAAAAACTGACCTGCACTAAAGGTGTTTAGTCTTTTTAAACCTGACACTAAAATATGTATTTACTGCAGTGGTATGTAGTATTTATTTTTTATTATAAAAATAAAATTTATTTCAAGTGAGGCTATCAGGCAAAATATTTTAATTTCAAAAAAGTAGACTAGTCATTGTTTAACATTTTATTACTGATACACATCTGATGTCAATGTTAGGTTAACATAGTTTTCCTCCACAGTATCAAACAAAAATCATGCAAATAAAATGCTAATTAAGATGTTATAAGCAGTTGATAATCAAAGTAACTTTCCCCTGACCCACATTAGGATAAGAAAACCCAGCAACAGAAGGCACTTAGGCTAGAGTTTGACCCATTTTCACTCTAAAGCTGTAGAAGCTAGGAAGTGAAAAAGAAAAATTTAGTGCTAAAGCAAATTAAGGTTGTAACTGAATTCAACACCTTTCCATTGACAAAAAAATTGCTCTCAAGAGGATTCTGAGTGTTGCCAGTAATTTAAGAACTGCAAATCTTGCAGTAATCACACCAAAATTCGAAGTGAACTGAAAACATCAGGAGTTAAAGAACTAGGGTCTTTAAAAAGTTTGTAACTAAGCTTCTTTTCCTCTTCTGAATTTTAATTTAAGCACAATAGTAGCACACTAAGATAATCATGTATGTGATGTAAACATTTACTATACTCTGGCAGAAACCAGCCCTTTAATTATTCACATGTTTTATAAATTCCCAGATCAGGCTTTCTTCCTAATACATATGCATGATCCATACAGCTGTATTCACAATGACCTGACTAATAGCATGCAAACTGACAAAGGATATTCCAAAAGCAGAATAATAAAGCACAACAAGTTATTCTTACTACCCTTCCCCCACCATGCATTTTACCCTTTGTGTTCTTTCATACTTACCATGCCCTCAAAGCCAACTCTGTAAAGGTTTTTAGCACCATTGTCCCAAAGAACATATGCTGCACTATGTGGACTCGATGCACTCCAATCTTGGATTTCAGTTACCTATTCAGTTTTAAAAATAAGAAAATTGTTTCTAGAACAAAGACTTAGAAGCACAATTTGAAATTAAACCCTCATTCATCGCTTTCAAATAATTCAGGATACAGCAGTTTTACTGCATTTAATAAAATTTATTCTGAAGTTGTTTTCTGTATGACACAAGTGTTCCCTAGGTGTCTTAAGATGGCAGCCTGAATATATACTTTGTAGGCCTATTTTTCTTTTGTATATCTGGTAGGTGATCTAACTATGTAAGTAGAGAAGAAAATCTGAACTGTAAAACTTTATTTATGATACTTTGACATGTTCTTACTAGAAGCAGCATTTAACTAAGAAAAACAGGATGAAAACTATTTTAATTGCTTCAATTTGTCTGGTTTAACTTGCATTGGCCTGGTGGCAGTGCACTACGTTAGGAGACAAAGTTTTATTTCCAGAGCCAATCTGTTTAACAACAGTACCAAAGAAGGAAAGTGAAAAGGACTTTCCCTAACACTTCTGAAATCATGAGGCTATGCACCACATTCTGAAAACACTTCCATTATTAAAAAAAAATCAACAATTTAGATAAATTCTGGAAATTGATATTTATATAAAAGCTGTTTCTGCTATGTACCATCTGCTTTTCCTCATTGAGAGCATTTATATTCATCTATACATATTTTCAGCTTGCAAATAATCCCACTAATTCAAGTTTAGTACATAAAACAGACAATGCAGGATAAGACTCTTATTTTGCAAACTTTCAGAGATTTCAAAATATCTTGCCAAATTCACAGCAAGGGGTAAACAATCAAGAGGAAAAAAACTGCTTCTGAATATCCCTTGCTTTAAGAGATTTAATTCATTATTTCCTCTCAATAAAATCCAAAATGAAATCCCCAAAAGTCCTAAAGCTTCCATAAATGTCTAGGATATAAAATAGGCTAAATATCTTATTCAGGAAGTTTTCACTTTCTTTTAAATGCTGCTTAAGTGTGCTAAAAATAAATGCAACAAAAAAACACCAGTTCACCAAGATAGAAGGGCATGCAATTCTCCTTCTAGAACATCTCATATTTGGTGATAGAAGTCATAGTATATTTCACACTCCCTGCTGTATGTTAATACTTATAACAAACCTTTGTTAGTTCTGAAGGTAAATGTAAGTTCCAAATGGAAAAATTTGCAAAGGTTATGATTAGCAACATATCATTCCACGCAATTTTCAATAAATCCAAATATTTTTTTAATACAACTATATAAAAAACACTCATATAATGTCCCAAGCCAGCAATATAATATCCACATCCAACACTTGCAAAATTTTTTATTTTAAACTGGAGAAGTCCCTGAAATTATTAGGTGAAAAACAAAAATCCAGAATGCAAGCACTAAAAACCAAGAGCAAGAGATACACAAATGTGCTGACCCACAAGCAATAAGACTACAGAATACAGTGATGACCAGAAAGGGCTATTCTCGAGAGCTCTGTTTTTATATCAGCTCTCTAGTAATGTCAAAATATGCCCAAGACCTTAATGCTGTTACAAGCCAGCCTTAAACAAAACAACCAAGACAAAAATTCAGTAGTTTTAGAAATTTTTGCTGGTATTGTAAAAATGCAAATTTACATTTAAAAGAACTGGTCACAGTATACATCCCTTCCTCCTCCTAAATGGTTGAGGATTACAGAATAAGATTAAAAAACGTCCAGCAAATTAAAATAGTAACTTTTATGATATCTTTACACTAAAATTAGAAAGGCCAATGAGGCCATTACATGAGCATGCAGAAATGCATCTTCTTATTTAAACCAGTTTTATTTTTACCTTTCCTCTACGCCCATTGCCACCATCCTGATCTTCCCATTGCCAGTCAACTCCTCGCACCACCCTGGCACCTGCAAAGATTCCTCTTGCTGTAATTTTCTTTGATTTACGGCGAGACTCCAACAATACCCTGAAGTTATTAAGAGAAGAACCCACAAATGTCAAGATAATAAAGAAAGTCCAAAATGAATCTTTGGAGATGGGAAGGAAGGATAGCATCTTGAAACAAAAATAACCCCACAAACACAGATTTCAGTCCATGAATCGCATCCATTCAATTCTCAACTTGAACAGCAGCCCACAAGATAAAAAACCATGATCTTCCTAAGTCTGCTTTATTGTATGTTCATAATTAGTGTTTAATTCTAATGATAATTTCTTCTCTGAAGTTCCTACTACCAGCAATAATCTTGTAACCACTTACATATAGATCTGTACTATTATTGAAATCATTAAAGAAACATAGAGAGTCATATAAGCAACACATTTCTGTTTCTCTCAGATGCACCCTAGGCCAATATTATCGCCCTGCAATTGCCCTGCCATTTTTATTCAGAATTATGCTATTAAGTAAGAGCTACATCTCTTTCCCCTCCATGTCTGTTTATTTTCTACATACTTCTTATAGCATATCTTGGCAAATTTAAGTCAATATATCAGCATCCATTTTTTCAGTCATAATATGTTATTTTTCTAAAGCAAACCTCTTCTTTCCCTCCGACTTCAACAGAGCCGAAGTAGACAAGCCCAAACAGAACAGTTCATGAGTATTTAACTTACAAATAGAAACAAAGAGAAAAACATTTTCCTGCCTTTTTAGTCATCTCAAAAGCCACTAGTTTGCATGCAACCAGGTTTCTTACTTCATGCCAGGAAAATGTTGCCAGACAAAAGTATTTTTCAGCTGAAATTCTGAATGTTTCCTGACCTCTTGAGGAAGTGTATCACCCTCCTGCTAAACTTTTAACATCCAGCAGATGGCAGACAAGGAAAAAGTTAAACTGTTAGAATCAATGCAGAGAGCACATGAACATAATTAGCCATTTTTATCCAAGTAATGTAAAAGAGTGATATAAAACACAAAGATATGTTGTTTATAGCAGCATTTTAGAAAGTTCTCAACACCTACAAAACTGAGACAAAATCAGCATACATTACTTTGGTATGCTGCCCATATGACATCCCAGACTCAAGAATAAAATAGGTAGACCTTATACTTTCCTTCATTCAAACGTCCTTAGATGCTTCTTGCTATTTTTCCTACGAGATATCCCCCAAATTCAATACCACTGGTTTGCCTTTTTCTCCTCCCTCAAACAGTTAACTTTAATCAATTTTTCTCAGCTAAGCTTGACCCAATAGAAACAGCTCCTTGGCACATGAAGCTGCCTTCTAGATAAGAGTTGCAAAACAGAGCTCAATGGGAGTAAACAAAGATAGGGAAAAAGTGACAAGATGCAAAACAGTTCCTGCAATTCTATACATTGTGTACAATCTATCTCCAAAAATAAGAGTTATGCTTTATACACCATAACAGACCACTTGGAACTACAAAGGAAACTTCAGCTAAAAAAAAATATAGAAGAACAAAAGTCTGGCAAGCATTCTCAGAAGCAATGAGATTTTTTAAAAAGAAATAAATAGAAAGACAGATTTGTATTTTGTTAGCTATTCTCTATTAATTACACTAAGCCAGCACTTTCTACTCTTGGATCCAACTTGTAAATCTTGTTCTGCATTACACATTACACTAAGCTCATGATACCTATTTGGTACCTAGATCTGCTGGCATGAATCTCAAGAAAACAGAAGTTACTTTCTGATTAAGCCACTGACCTGGGCATTTGAGCCATAGCTAAACTTCAAGGCAAACATTTGAGAAAATAAACACAGTCCCTACAAGACAATACGAGAACTTGGTTTGTGTGCTCCAACCACTTCCCCTAACTGTAAAAGCACTGATGAGAGCACATCACTGAATTACAACGCATTTGTAAACTTACTTCTCCAAGAAGAGGAAATAAATGTTGTCTTACACACGTTGCATTTAACCGAGTATCATATCTAACAAAAAAAGCTTCCAATTTTTGATTTGATGAAAGAACATTCTGGAGAAATCACAGAGGTGATACCACGGCATGTGGCCTTTACACAATGCTTTACTGTAGCTCTCAAAGTATTTAGTAACAGGCAAATACCACTGTTCTCACTTAACTAGTAGATAAATCATGACAGTGAGGAGCTTTGGATTTAGACAGTTATTTGAAGTCAAGAACAGCTATGCAAGAACACACTAAATGCCAATTTTGTTCAGAGGTCTTCACTGGGAGACAATAACAGATGCTTAAGAAAAGAACATGAAAACCAAGGCAAGGGTAGAACAACCCTTCACAGCACCTTTTCTCTGCTTTCTGTGGTAAGCAGGTTAAGCAGTTCAAGTGAAAGTTTTTGTCTCCAGGTCATTCTGGTTTTCATAGCCCACAAGGAGGGTATTTTCCCTCAATCTGTCTACACCATTTTTGAACCTAATTAAACTTTCACATTCAGGAATTCATTGACAAAACATTTTGTGATTATACACTGTGTAAAGATAATTGCCTTTCTTTTAAAGCTGCTATATGATAACACAAGAACTAGGAAGACTGCAATGACATTAAAAGAAATTGAATAATCATATCCTAACTTTTTTCTCTACTCCATTCTTTCTAGAATTTTCATGTATTCCAAGGTCCAACAATATGTCCTAGCTACCCTCCCTCACAAAGAGGCAGAATCAGTAATAGAATCTATACCTCAAGCCACTATCTTACCAAATTCAAGTTTCAGTAACCAAATCTGCAGTTTAAAACTTAACCACAATTAACTGTTCCTATTTAATTTTGTGGGTAAAAAAATTACATTTTACCTTTCACTTCCTGGTGTGGTAATTCTGTAAAAACGATGCCTCAAGTGATGTTTGTCCCCATGATAGCAAACTGTGCACAAGTCATAATTTGTGCATTCAGCACATTTCCATCGGATGCCAATGATGGGTTGCTGCCGACAAGTATCACACATAGTCCCATCATGCTTGATACCTGTGGGGAGAAAAAGAAAATAAAAGACTAACAACTTTGCTACATCACTACACAGATTTCTGTTGCACACCATTATAATTTGAAACCATATACTAAAAAGGTAACAATAAAGAAAGGCTGCTATTGATACCCTATCAGCCTATATGACTGGGGGGGGGGGAATAATGGACTTTGCCTCATATCTCCAGTTGTCAGTCTGTTCCTGAAATGTTCTATCTTTTCTCAGCTCAAAAAGCTGAGAAAGCAACTTTTGGGTTTTTCCATCTATACAAATCAGAGAAAGAAAATGAGAAATCCTTTAACTACAAGTTAAAGGGTCAGAAATGCATACATCAAAATATACCAGCAATCTGGAATTTTATGTCTGGATTAAGACTATCAACACATACCACAAAGGCTACTGTGTTCAACTGTGAGTGACAGTTTGAAAATCATTGGTTTGACTTACATATTTTCTACAGTGGAAAATATAAGTGCTTATTTCTATTCTTTTTTATATAGGGAAAAAAAATTAAGCTCTCTTGGATAGATGCCATTAGCTTCATGAAAATCTGTTACCATTTTTGAAGCGTTTTACTGCTTTACATGTTGGGTTTTTTCAAAAAGAATGTGCCAAAGACAGACCGGATGTAACCCACCAGCATGTGCTTTGCCCAGCCTTCCACAAAAACTGAGTTCTCAAGACTACTTACTCCTACAGCTTTGCCAAGCTACAGCAGAGTGAAAGTGATCAGTTACAGGCAGTTTCCATCTATGCATTCTGAATACAGGGAACAGCCACAAGTTTCTTTAAAAAAAAAAATCAAATTCTGCTGCCATTTAGAAAAAATTGACCAACAGAAGAGACGCACTGGCATACAGTCTGTAGCACAAGATAAAAATGAGCACTAACTAAAAGGTTGGAGTAACACAGAATTTTCCCATTTGTTCACCCTTAAAAAAAAAGCCAAAAAACCCAGATCACTCTGAAATTAGTGAGGAAAAAGAACAGGTTTTGTCCCCTCCAGAAGGGATGCTTTTTGAAACAACTGCCAGATTCACCATAAATCTATTAGTCACTTGTGTCCAACAGCTGAGCCACCTGCAGTGAAAAAAACCAAACAGTTGGAGAGGCAAAACTGAAGGAGGAAATGCCTTTTTGTCTGATCATTTCACAGAATCATGTAATAGCTGAGGTTGGAAGTAACCTCTGGAGATTGTCCACTCCAACCACCACTGTTCAAAGCAGGGTAAACTAGAGCTAGCTGCCCACGACCATATCCAGTCAGGTTTGGAGCACCTCCAAGAATACAAACTCCACAACGCAGCCTGTTCCAATGTTCAATCATCCCTATAGCTTAAGTGGAAATTGCTGTATTTCAATTTGTGCCCATTGCCTCTTGTCCTATCACTTGACACCACTCACAACAGCCTGGCTCCATCCTCTTTACAACCTCCATCAGGTATTTATATACACTCTTCAGATCCCCCTGAGCCTTCTCTTCTGCAGGCTAAACACCAGATCCCTCAGACTCTCCCCATACCAGATGCCTTAAGATCCCTTAAAACACATTTGCAGCCCTTTGCTTGACACACTCAATATGTGCATGTGTCTCTCACGCTGGGGAGCGCAGAACTTGACCCAGCACTTCAGGTGTGGCCTCACCAGTACTGAGCAGAGGGGAAGGATCACCTCCTTCAACCTGCCAGTAACACTCCTCCTAACACAGCCCAGGCTACCACTGGCCTTCATTGCCAAAAGGGCACATTGCTGGCTCTTGGTCAGTTGGTTGTCCACTGGGACCCCCAGGTCCTTTCCTGCAAAACTGATTTCCAACCAGTTGTTCTCAGCTTGTACTGGTGCAGGGGTTACTCCTCCTCAGGTGCAGGACTCAGCCTTTCCCTTTGATGAATTACATGAGATTCCTGTTGGCCCATTTCTCCAGCCTGTCAAGTCCCTCTGAATGCCAGCAAAATCATCCCGTGTTCATTTCTCCTAACGAAGAAAACTTCTCACTCCACCCTCCTCCAGCCTTGATTATAAATGTATTTAGGAAGATTTCTGGCCTCACGATTAAAAATTTTCCTGATGCATGAACATTGGAATAAATATTTAGTTAAGGCTGGAAAAGGCCACACATTTGGAGTAAAGACTGCACACAGCACCACAAAGATCTGAGCAGCTCTTCAGGGCAGTCAAAGATAGCCTTTGGTGGCAACAAAACCCCTGAAACTGCTGACATTATACTAAATGATCACTGTAATTCCTGAATGGTTCATGACTAACATGGTATCCATACCTTGACCACAAAGTCTGTGCTGAAATTTTGAAGGTCTGGCACAGACGGTAACATTATTTGCCAACTCCAACTGCCAGAAAACACACCTCATATACCATAATCATTCTTTCATATACCATAATCATTCTTTTTAACTAACTTCCTATATTTAAAAAGTATTTGCTGTCTGGTAACAACAACTAAAAAATGCTATTTTTCTACAAAACAAGAACTTGGAAATCACCCATACATTTTCTCTCCACACACAACTACATCAACAGAGGGTTAACATCAAGAAGAAAGCTATCTTTCTTGTTATGTACACTGAGACTTTGATGTCCGGTACCTGTTGATTACCTGTAACACTCAAAAAGACAGTACTTAGCTATGATCTCGTGGTGGTTGCCTCTACTGCTATGAATTGTATTGAACCATTTTACTTTTTTTTTTCTCTCGGTAGTCTTCAAGAGCAGGTGCATTAAAAGGATTCAGATAACCTGTTAGGGTTTTGTTGCCTTGCTTAAAAAGTCTAACTACTTATGGTGCTTGGGGTTGAGGGGTGGTGTTTTGTTTTTTTTAATTGATTGCTAAATTGGTATTTCACATAGAGAAGTTACACATCTTTGGATAATTTTTTTTTTTTAACAGTTGCTGAGCTTCAGGGAAGACAGCTTGCCAAGGATCACATTTATTCTGGATGTAAAAGGACCAAGGAATTGGGTGCTGCAGGATTCTTCAATTTGTTTAAGCAGCAGGAAAGAGGGCAAAAGAGAGGTATAATCAGAAGTCATATAATACAGAACTAGGTCATCTCACAGTAAACTTAAAAACTAAACATTTCTAGCCAGTGAGGCAAAAGCTGCTGTGGAAGAACTCAGAAAATTTTCCTCAGGAAAAATCAAGAAAAAAATATACAAAGATACTTGACACAAAAGTCTTTTTACTGACTATAGTGTCTGGGACTTAAGAGAACAGTGCATGTCTGTATTTGGAGTCTCTGATGGAGGGAGTCACATCTCTATCTCATAGATCCCTAAACACCACCCCAATAGATATAGCCTTTCTTCATCCATTCCCTGACACGTTTCTAGCAGCACACCCACTTCAGTGCATGCCTCACCTGACCATGCTACTCCATTCTTTCCATTATGCCAGCAAAAGCTTTTTGCAGAGCTGAGCTGTAAACTGGATCAAGAAACATACCCAGCTGGAAAACAGCCAGGAGGAAAAATATTTAGCTGGATTGGTTTCCCAATCCCATTCTTTGTGGTGCTGCACAACACTGCTGGCATGACAAACAAAGCATTGCAGGGCAGGAGCAGGCAAGTAATCCTGTTACAGAACGTTTAACCACTGCACTAGAAATCTGGAGGGAGAAGTAGATTTGTACGCCTCTGGTGACAGTGGACTAAGAAGGAGTTTTAACTTCATCTGCTAAAAAAAGATGGTAAAACAAGGTGCTACTACTGGATCACAAAATGTGATAGCTAACTCTTATTCATGTTCATAATACAAATAAAATGAACTATTTAAATTAACTGTATGTTTTAGAGAATGTTGAAGGATTTATTTTTTTTTAAAGTTGACTAGATATTATAGGTATACACAAGTGTGGTGGGTTGACCTTGGCTGGCTGCCAGCCGCCCACCCAGTTGCTCTCTCACTCTCCCTCCTGAACAGGACAGGGAGTGAAAATAAAATGAAAAAGCTTGTAGGTTGAGATAAAACAGAAATCACTTACCAATTACCATCACAGGAAAAGCAGACTTGACTTGGGGAAAATTAAATTTATAGCCAATTAAAAACAAAAGAGGATGGCGAGAAAGACAAGAACTAAAACACCTTCTCCCTACACTACCCCTTCTTCCCAGATCCAACTTCACTTCTTCATTCCCAACTCCTCTTTTTCCCTGCTTCTCCCCAGGGGAGAAAGAATCATTTCAGTTGGAAAAGACCCTTAAGATCACTGAGTCCAACAATTAACCTAACACTACCAAGTCCACCACTAAACCATGTCCCTAAGCTCCACGTCTACATGTCTTTTAAATACCGGCAGCGATGGCGACTCAACGACTTCCCTGAGCAGCTTGTTCCAATGCCTGACAACCCTTTTGGTGAAGAAATTTTGGTGAAGATGGGGAATGGGGGGTTATTGTCAGTCTATAATAGCTCCGCACACTTTTCCCCTGCCCCAGCATGGGTCCTCTCCATGGGCTGCTAGGCCTTCAGGAAAACGCTGCTCAAGCATGGGCTCTCCATGGGCTGCAGCTTCCTTCTCGGTATGTCCACCTGTTTCAGCAAGGAGTCCCCCAAAGGCTGCAGTGTGGATACCTGCTCCACTGTGGCTCTCCATGGGCTACTAGGGGACAATCTGCACCACCGTGGTCTCCATTTACTCATCACCAACTACTCACCAAAATTCAGTACTGATGTTGGTACTACACACATTTGGGGGGGAGGGAAGGAGACATTATTTTTAATGTTTCAGACTAGCTCTGCTCCAGCCCAGTGGACTGAATGCTCATCAGCACTGAGATCATATCTTTCAATTTACTTTCACCAAAAAGTAGACCAGCTTGTGTGCTCCAAAACCACCCTGTGGTGTAAATCGAAGCACAGTACACAGGAACAACCAGGAGACTGGGTCAACTGTAGGCTCTGGAGCCAAACTGAAATCCTGACCCAAATGCAACCTGTATCTGTCATATAAACTGCTTCCACTCTTTGAAAGGAAGACTGTTTAAGAAAGGTTGAGAAACACAAACTTTACAAAGTTTATATTAGGAAAGAATGCCTTAATTAAACTACTGGAATACATTAAAGTGCCATAAAAACTTCAGAATTCAAACATCAGCCCTGTAGCTGGCCAGCTGTGAACCAGAAGAGCACTTTAGCTCTCTAAAATGAGATAAGGCAAAAACTAAACATCTAAATATTCTTCAAAATTTCCTAGAAGCAGGCTATTTCAAAATGAAACAGGTTTTGTATCACCCTCCATACCACACTGAAAAAAAACCAAAAGAAACCAGGTTATGAGAAGGGTACTTTCACGCCTAATTACTTTTAAAGAGCTGTAATTTCCTAATGTCCCTCCAACCTTAGTACACCATAAAATCCAGTATTCCTGATCTCCACTTGTCATTAATGTTTTTACTATTTGCATTTCATATTAGTTCCCTACCTTTATGTCCTTGCCACAGTTATTTTTACTTTTGTCATCTATTCCCAAATCTTCTCTGGATTACCCAGAGCCCATCATGATGGAGCCCACCATTCCTCTGTCAGCACTCATTTATACATGAATTTTACAACCTTTGCCTACAAGTTTTTAAAACCCATCCTCACTCTTAAAGCTGTGGAAGAAAATAGAAGCAGTGTTGCTCAAATTGCTATTTGAATTTGTTATGAATCTCTTTTGTACTAAAGATAATTAGGTGGCAATATACAGCTGTCCAATAAAAGAACATTTTAACAGTAAAATAAGATGTACAAGGGGTATCCATACCACTCACTGTTAAGCACAGAAGTTAATAGTGAGTTCAATTACTTCTAAGAACCAACAAATTCCAATGGACTCGTTATTCTCTACAGAATTCTAATAAGCCAAAATCCTTTCATATCGTAATGACAATACTACCATCAGGCAAGGGATACCATAAACTAATTCAAAAACTGATTAATTTACACCCCAATTTAAAAAGCAATAGCAATGTTTTGTTCTTCTCCTTGAGATAATTTTTTATGGCCAGGCTCCAGGCAAACTGAAAACTAAGAATTCTTAGAGATTAACCAGATTTCAACAAATTGTGTGAAAACTCAAATCAGTGTTCCCACAAACATAACTCATCTATTAAATACCCTGTTTGGCAGCAGCCAACTGACCCATTATTATATACATGAGATGCCAGACTTGCCAAAGCATGTGTCCTATCTGGTAAGGGTACCACAAGATACATGAGGATGGAGATGATTACTGTGTAGGAGACATGGGGGAAGGGCAGGAAGAACAAAGGACATGTTTATTAAAAAACAAACAAACAAACAGGCTTCCCATGCTCATGAAGCTATTAGATTTTTTTTATTTTTTTTTTACTTCTGTGGTGTTCTGTAAGTATTTACAAGTAGCCACTAAAAAAAATCTTGTCTAAGACAATTTGCCTTAAATTACACTTAATGCGCTAAAAGCAAGAACAAATAAACAAATACACAGGATAGATCATCTGAGGTGGTCTACCTTTTAAAATGTTCTGACATGTATGACTTCACGATGATTTATGCAACTCTTTGGGTTACAGAAAACTATTAATACAAGTACAGAAAGCAACTCAGATCTTTAACAGATAACACCTAAATTTTCAATATTAGCAGAATACAGCGCATACAGCTTTACATGCTGCACAAATGCTTGCTCTAGCTGTGGGATAATTCCATGTCAAGGTTCCATTTCCTGACCCCAGCCCCTCCACCACCTCCCCTTATTCAAACACAACTGGGTAAATATTTTAAGCAGGAAAATAACATTGTTACTTTGAAAGAACCATATAGAAGAGGAAATGGATGACAAACAAACTTTTGCCTAAGCTTTGTAGAAAGCAAATCTTCAGAAAGAGAACAAACACAAAGTTTCTGTAACAATCATGAGTATTATGTGAACATAGTAGTGCTCTCTACATACTACTGTACAGCCTTTAGCTTTGGCAAAAGGCTGCCTTCCCTTCTAAATATGAAGCTTGGGTTTATATACTTTTAGCTTCTGTTCAGCAACTCTGAAAACTACTCATTTCTGTTTCTTTTCCACAACACTACCACAAAAAGGGGACTGGCAAAAGGCTACTTTACAGAAAGACCAGGATTTATTTGCGAGTAATTGGGCAACCACACTGCACTGCTAATGTATCGCATCCCACCACTTACTCCTTTTAGGAGCCTGCTACACAGGACATGACTGAAGTTCCCTTTCTTCTAACTGAAATTTCCTTTCTTTTCAGATTCTTAGTTTACTAATCCTTCTCAATCACTCTGTCTTGCTTAAAGAAATGCTTGCCAATGTAAATATGATCACCAATGGGCAGCTAATACAGCTAGCTTGGTAAACATAACTGAAAAACAAAACAAAACTTCATATCACAAACCATTCATTACCCAGATGACTGCATCTGGAGCAAATAGCTTACAAGAGATACTTCATTAAAATAAATACTCAACATTGATTTACAAGGCGACCATCTGAAAATCTTAGCACTAAGGCTATTTAAGTTTTATAAAAGTTAACATAGCCTTGCAATGCTGGTAATAGCCTACAACCATTAAAATACAAGAACAGTACATCATTAAGTCTATGAAGCATCGTTCTGGCATCAAAGGAAAGGCATATACATATATATGCACATACATGTATCAAACTCAGGTTTTGCTTTTGGTTTTTTTTTTTTTTTAATAGAACGAGCTTCAGAATTACTTCTATAACACAGTCGATTCCTGATGCATCACTACTGTTTTGGGCTGCAGAGGCCTCAAACTCATCAAAGCAGCAACTCTGGCTGCAAGCACCACTTTTAAGAACTTATAATCAACTCTTGTTTTCAATACCTCATAAAAAGAACTCCCAGCAATAAATAATATATTTTTGCTTTCTACTGCTGTATTTTTTTATTTATTCTTGCTATAAACTTAGACTCATGTTGTGACTATAAATTTATGAACCAGAGAAAATTTTTTTCATTTTAAACCGTAAGAGCCATGATTTAACACTGTGCTAAGTATCATCAAACCAAAACCCACCTCATATTTTATAGCATTTCCTTGCTCAACAGCATCATTATTAGTACTACCATTAGAAATTCTGTCACCTAATCCCACTTCTCCTGTAACTATTTATATCAAAATTATCTAAATGCCCCTAGAGATAGTATCAAACTATCAACCAAAGTCAGAGTCCCTTATTCTAAACAATAGATAGTCACTACCACTGAGAAAAATAAGTAATTACAACAAAAGGACACAAAAGGGGGAAAACTGAAGAAGGGAAGTGATTTGCCCAAGAATACAAAATGAATCAGTAGTAAAACCAGGATTTCAGTCCAAATTGACAGCATCCTAATTCCACTAACTTTGCCCTTTTGCTGCTACTACTTTACAGATTTTTACTCTTCCTATCTCCAGGGAATCATGACCTCAAAAGTAACTCCCTCTAGCAAAAAGCTACCCTGGGTAGCTCCACGCAGCAGTTCCGTGAGGATGATGCACATGTCGACCAAAAACCTCAGGAAGAGAAATACCATTTTGCAAAGCCTAAAAACAGTAATGCTTGAGTTTTTCCCACAGCAATATACATAGTCCTACCTGAAGCAGAAATTAAAATTCTAATACAAAAGTATAAACGTAACTGAAAATTAGAAGGAATAAAGCAGCAAAAAAACAACCAAAACAAAAACCACGGCCTTTTAAACTGAGTATTAAGTGTAGGCTTCCAGATGCCATTAACAGGATACTGTCAGCTTGCAAATACGTCAAGCAGAGCTAGGACAATGAGCATTCAAGGCTCATATTCAACATTTATGCATATACTTCAGTTTTAAGCAGAAGTAGTCCCACTCGTTTCTACAGGACATCAAATGCAGGTAAAGTTTCAAAGCATAAACATCTGCAAGACAAGGATCGACAACTTGAAAGACTACTCTTAACTTCTTGTTCCAAGGTCCTTTTCAAAAAGATTTTCAGCTCATTTTAATAGCATCTACCCTTCAAAACAACAACAGAAAACCAAGCATGAGGCCAGGGGAGAGGAAGGTAACCAGCCACAGAAAAATTAAAGCAATCTCAAAGGCTCACCATGCAATGTGTGGCATTTTGGTTTTTTTCTTAGCAACATTTTTGTAATTAATTAGAATGAATTCCATGATGCTGTCTCTTCAAAAGTCTATTACCCACTGCTATAATTTTCCTTTCTGTAACACTACACAGAGCTGGCTCAAATATGCTCTCTCCTCTCCAACGTATTCCAAATGAAAGATACATTACAAAAACAGTACATCTAAGTACCCCAACAAATCGGTCCAATCACCTCATTATTGAGGCAATACTGCCCAGCCCAAAACCACCTCACTATGTTGCTGATGAAACTAAACAATATCTTTTTCTTTGTGAGTCTTCACTGTAAAAACAGGTGCTAAAATGAACATTTCTCTGCAGTGTTTGCAACACTAACACTGCCGCATAATGTCAGTGCAGATCTAAATCCATTGTCCAAACTGACTGAATTTAAAGCATAAATATCAAGCAGCCAAGTAATTAAAAGAATGAACGACTGCATTTTTTTTTCCAGTACCTTCACTATTTTACAGCAGGTCTGGCAATACAGATAATAGGCAACATGCAGATTACAAGACAAAACACTGTTTCAACCACTCGATGTAATCTTTAGCAAAAAGGTGCTACACCTCTTTTCTTCAGTCCTCCCTATACTTGACTCAGAATGACTGTCACCATTTTACAAAACAGCACCGAAATATAAATTCAAGGGCGGGGGGGGGGTGGGGGGGGAACAAAACAAAACCTTGAGGTACCATCCTCTCGGTTCCCTCCCGCCGCTGTCCCCCCGCCCCCATCATACCGGGAGCCTGCTCTCTATGGTAGATCACTTTGGCTTTGTTTACCCCAATTTAAGTGTCCCAGGACAACTTCTCCTCTCCCCGCTGCCACACACTATATATTTATTCTAAGTTAGCGTATACATACACATAGGCACCCGCTCGCAGCCATGCGACGGGAGGACGGAGGGTAGCTGACTTTCCCCCCGCAAAACAGAGAGAAAAAGGCGAAAAGAGAGGCGCAATCCGCCCCCAGGGGCGGGCCCCCGACCCTCACCCCGCCGCGGAGCCCCTCGGGCGCTGCCCCCCGCAGCCGCCAGGGCTTCGTGCGGGCTCGCCCCTTCCCTCCCACCCCGCCCCCGGCCGCCGCTCACCGGTGGGCGCGCTGTCCAGGATGCGGAGGTCGTAGGCCCCGGAGCAGCGGTAGTTGGCGGCGGTGCCGTTGTCCCACACCACGACCACTTCCTCGGGGCTCTCGAAGCTGCGAACGGTGCCCACATGGCCCTCGCCGCCATCCTGCTTCCCCCACTTCCAGTCCGGGCCCCGGACCACCCGGGCCCCGACTCCTTCCACCATCACCCGGTTGTTCCGCGAGCTGCTCATCCCGGCGACGCCCCGCGGGCCCGGGCCCCAGGGCGGCTGGAGGGGGCGCGCAGCCCGCAGGCGGCGGAGGGGGACCTCGATGGGGACGGCTGCTTCGGGAGTGGGGGGGGAGGGAGGGATGACACGGGCCGCGGGTGCCGGTGCGGCGAGGGAGGAGGGAAGAGCAATCAGGACGCAACGGTGAGCGGGGGAGGGAGAGGGAAGGGAGCCTTCCGACGGGCCGGGGGACGCGACCGGGGCGGCGGGAGGCTCCGGCCGACTCTTCTTCTCCTCCCTCCCTCCCTCACTTCCTTCTTTCCTACCTACCTACGCACCCATCCCCAGCGCCGCCACCGTTCCCCCCGCCGCGGTTCCTCCCGCCCCGGCCCGCGGCGCCCGTCCGCACGCCACAGCGGCAAGCCACCGCCGGCCCCGCGCGCCCGCCGCTACATCCGGGAACTGCGGCCGCGACGACGGCAGCACCAGGGAAACCGGCGGAGGCCGTCAGCGCCCGCCTCCCGTCCTGCGCATGCGCCTGCCCCGGCGCCTCTGCGCAGCCGCAGCGCGGTGGGGCACAGACGAGGCGGTGGGGACCTCGCGCGCTGAATGCGTAGCTGGGGTGGGCACTGACCGGCGCGGCTGCCGCTCCGGTGCCGCCGCCCCGCCCCCTTCCGCTTCCCGGAATCGGGCTGGTGCCGGTGGAAATGGAAGGAAACAGAGGAGGGAAGAGGGATTTATTTACCCCTGCAGGCAGAACTGCCTGGGGCTCCCGTCAGTCGCCAGCCTGGCGGTCTCCTTTGGGGGCGTGGGCGGCGTTGAATTCCCCGAGGGCAGCGGCCCCGCCCCGCCCCGCCCCGCCCGGTGCTGAGGTGATTTTGGCGGTAGAAGCAGGGAGGGCGCTCCTGCAGCTGCCCTCCGCGGAGCCAGCCTTCCCAAATTAAATTGTATCAGTTAAGTCTCGCGCGATAGAGCTTAGGTATACCTGTATTGCGTTTCCCCCGTTTTCTAGTTACTTCTGTGCCCTGAAATCCTCTTTTTTTTTTTTTTTTTTTTCCCGAACTGTGGACACGAGTCCTGTGCGCTATTGAGGTGAGATAGTGGGGCTGTACTCTCCTGGAAAGCAAGTCTATATGTAAGATGCAAAATAAACTTCCATAGCCCAGGAGCTTTTTTAGCTGGTATTCAGGTCCTCCAGTCAACAGAGTGGGGGAACCTGTACCTCCACCCGCCTTTCCTACCTCAGGGTATCCCTCATGGAGGACATACCTAAATACAATTCTTTATAAACTACCCTCTCAATAAGCAAGAATGAAGGACATTCACCCTCACAATATTCAAGGATTTCCTTTAACTCCACACATCCTGGGTAATCTTACATAGAATACAGCTCTTCATTTTAAAAATGGTCCTCCAATTGTTTTTGTCTCTCTGCGTCAACTTTTTAAAAGCATCTATCTTAAAAGGACAGACAAGTCTGAACCACACAAAAGAATACCATTTCTTAGTCAACAGGGAAATGGCTGATAAAAGGCAGCCCAGCTACCCTTGTGTCCTGGGTATTTTTACTGTTTCAGTGCTTCCTTCCACCTTCGTGGTTATTAATATGGCTAGAAGAGTCTATGAGATAATTTCCTGACTTCTTTTGTGTAGTTTTCTCACAATATGTATAGCAAAGCAGAATAATATGAACATGTAACCACCAGACTACCACCACATTCCTCACATAATTCATTCCTTCCTAACCCATGCTAAGGCTAAAGAATGTCGCCTTAAACATGAAATTGTGCCCTGACAATAGGCACTCTCAAGCAGTGTCTGATTTCTACTTCTGCAGTGGAAACCTCAAAACACTAGCAGATACCACCCTAGAAAAGCATGCAATTGCCAGGCAGTTTGGGTTTTCTTGCAAATGCTTCTCCCCATACGAAAGCTACCCGCAGCTTGTACTAGCTTATTACATTTGGTACACGTAATTGAAATTAAATGCCTAACACATGGCAGAATTTCCCTTTCTATTGAAGAATCTAGATAGGCTCTATCTATGGTCATAATGTTCCCATCTGCCTCATTTTCCTTTTTCATGCTTTCATAGTTACGGGCAAGGATAAGGTTCATGCATATCTAAGGATAACCCAGAGCACGTTTTTCTATTGCTCCTTGACAGGGTTGGATAAAAGGCTTTTTGCAACCAGGAAATGTGAGCCAGGAAAACCAACAAAGTTTGAGAACAGAATTAGTACTCCTGGAGAAAATCAGAAGAGTTTATCCCTTGTATTTATTTTTCCAAGAAATTCTGAATTATAGACATTCAGAAAGTCTGCTGCTGCAGTTCAGCAGCAGTGCATGTGGGCAGATACTATCCTAGAGCTTCTTCTCTCCTGATAATCCTTCTCCTGACCACTCCTGCTCTGTCTATCCCAATAGACCCTGCCTTTCCTACTCACCTACTCACTTGCTTTTTCTATCAGATGACTTACTTGCAAAATCCAGGTATGTATCAGTTTTTTGTTTGCAGTGGGAAACTGGACACAGCAATACCTTAAGGAAAGAAGTCATATTCACTTTGCAACTGAAAAAAATGGTGTTGGCCTAGGGACTCTTGCAGGCAGAGGGGGTTAGTTCATTGGCTGGTTGGTTCCACACAGAATAAATGCATGTGGCATTTTCAGTTGTCTTTAACAAGTCTTTGGTCCCTCAACAGCACTGTTCTTTTCTTCTGATGAATGCTGAGAGTTTATCACATCTCCTAAAGTTGCATTTGCTGCTCTGACTTTATTGCACAGAGTGGGTATTTTACAGCCTTAGAGCCAACATGTGTTCACACTCCAGGTAATTTAATCTATCAGGCCTCAAATTGTGGAGCAAAATGCCATCTAAAACCTGACTACTGGAGTTAGTAGAGGTTTATTTCTTTGCTTTTTGGGTCTACAATCTAGAAATCATACTCACACATAAGCCTCCTCAAACTGAGCACCAGCAGAGGCATGGGACCTATATGCTTTTCTGCCATCCCTGTTATGGCAGGAGACCACCAGGGCAGACTGGCAGAGCAGTAGTGCCTTAAACTGCTGCAGGAGGTGCAACCAAAGCTTATCTGCCAAAGGCAGAATTTACCTGAGCAGTGCTGCTGTAATTAACCACTGCTGCCTGCGTTGTGAGGTAGTGCTGGCTTTGAATACCTTGGGTAGTCATGACAGAGCAGTTAAATCACAGGCTGGGGGAAGGGAATCCACAGTGCTCTAGGCATACTCACCTGTAATTGCAAAGACTCATTAATATGCATTCAGTGCAGGAATCTGGGTGCACAAAAATAACTACAGAACGAGTTCCCTTCTGGCTACCCAAAATTACGTATACTGCTGAGTCACGCCATCCTCCAGCTGGTGATTATGGTCTTCCTCACTACTTCCTGCCATATTAGAACAATCCAGCGAGGGGCCATGAGAGAAGACCTCTGGTTTATGCAAACTCAGTGCTGTGCATAACCTAATGACATCCCTTTTAACTCCTTGTTATTGTTAGAGAGCGTATTGGCTTTTTGTAAGAGGAGCTGCTACCCTCCAAGAGGGTAAGACAATCCTCAAGACAACACTCACAGGGTCACATGAAATAGAACTTGGGAGTTCATCCAGTCTATGCCCCTGTTCATCTAAGCCATTCCAGACAGCTGCTTGCCTAAACTCTGCCTGGTTGTCTTTCTGTTCTGCAAAATGTCACGGTCCAGCAGGGAATCCTAAGATAAGTATTTGCATGGATTGAAGAGAGAGTTTGATAGAAGTTTTTCTGGACTGTCTTGTTTGATTAAAGCTGAACTAGCAATGTAGGATCTGGAACACGTAATGCAGAAAGAGGACTGTGCCTATTGCAGGAGAGAATCCCATGTGAAAAGCCTGCTTTTATATGGTTTAGAAGAAAAAAATCCCAACTTCTTGGAAAGACAATTATTAACTTATGGAGTTTTCAGGTTTTGTTTACTATCTTGCACAAATCCTGAGTTCTCAGAATTTGTTGTACGAAGGATATATAAAAATAGCTTCCAAGCAGTTGAGAAAGAGCATCTAGTTTACATATAATGAGCAAACTGTAGTTTTCTTTTTAAAATACAAAGGTAGATCTGATTAATTTATACCAATCTGAGTGCAAAGATTCTGCCTCCTCAGTTCAAGGCTTTATATTAGAACAAGCAGTTTTCTTAGTCCTTCTCTTAAAAATTGAAGGCATTCTAGATGTTAACTTTCTGATTTTCCCCAAAAGGGGGGTTTATAATGCAGTTTTCTTCCTGAGGACAAAAGCATTAGGAAAAGGAATTAGGAAAAAGTAAGCAACTGCCTTGGTTTTAACGAAATATGCCTACTCTTCTGGGTGGAACTAACTCAACTAACTGAGGAAGAATGATGGAAATATATGCAAATGAGATTAAAACTACTGTTTTACTGACAAAAAATTGCCCCAAATGTAATTTAAAAAAATAAATGAAAAGTATGTAATCACTCTCCGCAGAAACTTCTGGTCTGATCAACATGCCACATCTTTTTAAGTGAAAATATACATAATGTATATTTTCTCGAACCTTATGAACCAGTTAGCTACTTTAGGGCATATCCTGTTCATCCGTAGTTTAATGTGGTGAAAAAACCGTAATTCCTCAGCCTCTGCTGCCATCCCGTGGCCACGTACCATCTCCCATTAATGCTAAAACACACCTATCCTGTTAACTTGTTGCACTCTTTCCACTGATTTATTTACCAGATTCATTATCCATAACACAATCTAATTTCTTCCTCAGTTTTCCGAAATGTCATGAATAATTGGCATTGATTTTTTCCTAGTTTCTGCAGATTAAAATATTTTTTAATGCCAGATAGTGAGCAAGCTGTCATGCAACATAGCAAATTGCTTTAGTGGGTTTGGTTTTTACTATGCTACTGGCATCCTCTATGAAACTGTTAATTAGAAAACATATATTAACCCACAGTGTCCATGCTGCTCTTTCTTTCCCTAAGGAGTTCTATCTGCTACTTTGTTTCTAGGAAAGAAAAACAGCTGAGCAGAGAATAGATTATAAATACATCACTTCATTTTCCTGCTGTGAAACAAAACTAATTCCACAGAGATCTGCTAAAAAGAAGGATTTTTTTTCTGTATCTGGCTAAAAACTTCAACATGTTGAAAAAAGTATTTTAGGATAAAGAATAATAGGTTATCTTTTCCAAGCAGGAATATCATGGAATCTTCTCCATTGGTTAAAGTTTCAAGTTTTAATAAGCTGAACTATTTTAAGTGGAGAGAAAACAACATACCTGTGAAATTAAGCTTGAAGTTTTAAATATTCAAAGACAAAATAAGTAAAAATTCTGCAGCAATCCAGGGTATACACACTACAATACCATGTACTTGCATTTGCACATCTATACAAATTCTCCTACTTCAGCAAATCTCAAAGGGTTAAAAAATGTATAGTTACATGATATTTCCAAATGTTTAGCCACATATTGGTGTTTTATTAATAGATGATTTTTAAATTAGTTGATGCATTGGAAGGACGAATTAATTTCTTCCTGGTATTAGATTTCCTGATTGTAAAGATTGTAAAGAAAATATACTTACTTGAAATTCTCATATGTAGTCAGAACCAGCTAGGTCATATCTTTAGACTGATAGGAGAATAAACTGTCTCCATGGGTCATCAAGATATTTTAAGAATGTTCCTAATTTATGTACATGATAATTTTTGTTGCAATCAATGGGACTAATCTTCTGCTTACAGTCAAGTACATGTCTTTCTTGTATTACAAAGGCACTCAATATGCGCTAAGTAATGCCTGAAAGATGACTTAAGCACTGAATAATATCTATGTTTAATTTTAATAATCTGCTAAAATAGTAACAAACATTAAGTCAAGCAGAATCTAAACATTGTATGTTTTGTCATAAGAAAATAGTCCCAGTCACAACATTATGTAAACCTAAATTCTAAGAAGTAAGCTTTCCAGTACTCTAATAGACTTGTTGAAATCTGTATTATCAAAAACAGAAAATTTCAAAAAAAAAAAAAAATCTGTTGCTGAACAAGGCTAAATGCTTTGCATAAAGTAAACATTTTTAATATACATCTCATTTAAGATTGTGTCTAATGCTTATAAATAATTTTCACTGTTAAAATGCTAAAGAAAATCTAAGAAATTGCCTAAAGGAAAAGGATTCATTGGACATATTTCTGACTGCTGAATTCAGCTGGAGCCATACTGTTGATGTAGGTAGAACAAGAGTTTACCAAATGTATATGGAAGTTGTTTGGTTGTAAATAAAGATGCAAATTTTTATCCACTTTGACGTGTTTATAAAGGAATGAAAATAGGTAAATAAAAATGAGAATGTTTCACTTTAAGCTACAATAAAGATTCCTTGGAGCCAGGAGGAAATTTAACCTAGATTCAACATCCAGCTCTACTGTACTGTTACGAAAATCCTCCAAGTTCTGGAGCAGCTTCTGTTAACATTTTTAATGAAAAAAAAAAAAAAAAAGATTAAGAGAAATGTCCTTAGTATATTTGCTTACTTTCAATTTATTTTATATTGTACTGTCTCATATTCTCAGTTTTCAGCATTCCATGGATTGTCACCTTTGGTTTCTGAATAAAATAATCAATCTTAGGTTAATTCACATTTCTGAGAATTATACTCTGCTATATATCAGAGAATTTTAACCTTTATTTTAACTCTTTGTGAACATTTGAGTTGACACAAAACAAAGTTTCATCACCATTATTTAACATGATGATGAGTCAAATCGGTCTGATCCTCTCCTAACCACGATTTTGTATTTAGCAGTTTGCCAGCTGTATTCAAACACAGGGAGGTGGTTTCATGTAGACTAGATCCTGCAAGAGTCATTCCAAGGGAGACAAATATTGGGCAGTCTTCATGTCTCAGCAGCTGTTGAAGGTATCTTCGACCACCTAAACAGAGTGAAACAATACTAAATTATGTGGTTGCATTTGTAATCTACACCTGCTGAACTGAAACACTCACATTTTAATTGAAGGAAACATAGCTAAAGAAAGTTAAATCAAATGGTACAAAACATTCCTTCTGAGTCCTATGCCCCTTCCAACATTATCACTGGAAAGGGCTGAGAAATATTTCATGAGGGAGTGACAAGAAGCATGGAATAAAAAGATATGGATACATGGGAATATGGAGGTAATAGTAAGAGTAACAAAGCTTAAGAAAGGCACGAACAGAAGCAGCTCTTCCTACTGCCACAATCATTGATTTTTTCATGAGCACCAAGAGTACAAATATAACCACAGCCTGGCTTTTTCCTCTGAAATTTGAAGAGTGTCCAACATAGAACATTTACATTGAGTTCATTAATTCCCTACTTCATTCACACTTTAAGGAAAGAAAAAAATCTATAATATGCATGAGGAAGGCTTGAGAAATGCTGACTTGAATTTTCCAAACGCAGTTTTTTCCTCCTATTCCCCTGCTGATAACAAATATCAGGAACAGTGAGTGCCCTCTTCCCTGTACTGATGGAAAAATTTTCAGATGCTTTATACATGGACCTGCAGTTTTTTAGGTATTCCAAAGATAGGTCAGGCTGACACAAAGATATTCTTCCCATTTTGTTACGTGAATGCTAAAGTTAAACAAATGTTAAAAGAATATAAACAAACAGAACCTCGAATTTAAAACTCTGAAGTTAAAAGTCACTTTGCTCCGCCTCAGAGGTGCTGCAGCGCCTATTGAAATAAATTCTGAGAGTGAGGCTACAGACAACTGTGCCAGGACCAGCTTGCAGTTGTCCACTGGAACATCAGCAAGAATGTATTAACTCCCCCTCAAACCCCAAATGATCACAGAACCACCTCCCCTAACAAAAAATAAAATAAAGACAGCATAGCACTGGTGTAGCCTCCTAGTTAAAAATGTAAATTAAGCTGTGACTAACCAATTGCTTCTGTAAATTACTATCTACTGCTTAAGCAAAATAAATTGGGAGACGATACATAACAACAATCCTGTGCCCTTTCCTTTCTGCCTAATCTATAATCCATTAGAACTGGGTTGATGCAATCATTTTATGAAGCACTTAGAGAGGAGAGAGCATAGTGCAAATAGCAAGTCTCTCTGGGAATGTAGGACTATCTTTCTCTGAAAAAAAATGTGGACAGGGTTCAAAACACCATAGTGACCACCTTGTTTTCTTCACACACACAATTTGCAATCACTAAATTGCTTGGAAGTGGTTGTAATACGAGCAGAATACAGTGTTTTCTTTTTCAGCTCTCCAAAATGTGTTGAAAGGATAACCTTTTAAAGACTAAAAAAAACCAAAACCCAACACTGGAACTGGAGGATCTGATGGGAATTGCTTAAATTAGAAGGAAGTTACTAACATTATTGCAATTGACACTGTAGCAACATGATTAAACAGTAACAAAAACCCCTCTGCCCTTCTCAGTACATGTAATTTGTTTCAGTTTGCCTATGGCATGCCATATATGCCTGACATTGTCAATATTCCCATGAGTAATCAACACAGGGTAGTGGTCAAAGATCAGATAAACCTCACCAACCTTTAATGTCTGGATCTTTTTTCGTGCATTCAATCTCTCTAGATTGTTGATCAAGTCATTAAACTGCTGGTTTTGTATGCTTCAGAAGGGTTTCTCTAACCATCAACAGCCATGCCTTCCGCTTTTTGGTCAAATGTGTCAATGCACTTATAAGCCTTCAAGCCCCATGGACACACTCTGTGTCCTCTTCTTTCTCAGCCATTTGGTGTTTTTCTTTTCTTTAGTTTTTGGGTGGCTCAGGGATTCTTCAGCTTAATGGGCACAGGACTTGAATGCAGGAGAACAGTCTGTGGCAAGCAACAACCAGTTTCCTTCTTCAGATGTAGCAGGTTCCTCTGCATCCTAAAGCCTAGTCCTCAATTCAGCCAAATTAGTGTCTCCAAAGATGCGCAAGTTCACATTGTTGATGAAGCCTACATGTTCTCAGAACTAAGCTATCTACTCCAGCTGTTCACACTGGATTGTGTTCCTTCATGATAAATCCTTTTATCTGTATGTACAACATACATTCCCAGCAAGTGAGGACCAAGACCTTGGTATGGCCATTCTCCATAAGCAGAAGCAGAGGAAGTGCCGTGTTGATGACAATAGGTTTTCCACCCATTCAGTTTCCTTTTTCTGTAACAGCTGCGGGGAGAAGAAAAACCCCAGATCCTTCCTAGCCTCTGTTTACTAATACCCATACTCTTTTCAAGAGCTGCAATATCTCTGCCCCTGTGTCTCTGGAAACTTTGGACAGCTGACTGGATAGGAAGAATACGTATTTTTTTATTTCTTCAGAACCTTGCAATAACTCTTATTAGTTTACCTTTCTTAATATGATATCAATTAATTACTTTGTATACTTCTATCATTCTGATTCTTTAATGAAAAATTCTTAAAATTGTACAAACTGCTTTTACTTGAGAAGAAAAAGAAGGTGATGAGTAGAAGATTTCCACTTGTCAGACTGAATGGTAAAACGTGCTTGACATTTCCAAATCCCACATCCAAATTAGCAATGCAATCAGAAACAACCATCTGATTGCAAAGTCTTTAGATGTTATGATGGGTTTTCATGATAGTTGTCAAAGCAGGCCTGGAATCCACCATTGCTGCATGAAAGCAAAGTGTTTGACCACAGAATATGAACATGGTAGCACTTTTCTTTACAGTGTAGAAAGCTAAAGTCCCTTTCAGTATTTTCTAAGTTAAGCTGTGGCCCAACATCCAAGAGCTTGCCACCGCTATTTCATGGTGAACAGGAAAAAGTTGGGCCCAGATGCTTTATGTCAGAGAAGAATCTCTCTGGTAAGATTTGTCCGAGTAAGGAGAAGCAATTGAAATAGGCCACATCTCATTTTCTGCTCTTATATTCCTTTTTTTTTTTTTTCGTCATGGTCCCAGTTCAATTACATTTTAAAATTCAGATATAGCAAGAAAACAGGGATAGGGTAAGAAGTGAAGATTCTCACCAAGCAGTCTGTCTTCTCTCAACAGCTCATGGAGCTGAGGCATAAAATAAGGAGAAGGAAAGTACTTCTGTGTCCTGTGGTGCATGCACACATCTCAAATAGCAGACACTCAGCTCCAGGATCTTTGTGTTATCAGCTGCGCTGCTAGGACTTTGCCAAGGAAAGATACTGTGCGCCTTTTCTGAAGCTGAAAGGGGAGGCGTCTGAGTTGGCAACCACACGAGGGCCTCCATGCAACAATCCACACCGCTGAAAAGGGAGCGGGCAGAATTTCTCTTGGGAGTTAAGAGAACACATCTGCTCCTCTCTGATCCCCGCTAACGCCTTGTAACAACAGTGAGAAGTGGAAAAGCAGTTGCATGCTTCAGTCTCGCTTAAAATATTTAGACAGAAATTACCGATTAACCAGTGCTGCACCTGGAAGCCCCGGCGTCCCTTCCTCCTCCTCTGCGATGCAGGACTTGTGTCCTGTACAGGTAAGAGTGTTTGGGAAGGGGACACGCTGCCTGTCCAGGAGTGACTGAGTTTCCACACGCCTGCATCAGCTGCTCCTCACGGTTTTGGACCGGTCCCTTTCCTGTCTGACCCCACACGCCCTGCCCGAGGGAAAGCGCAGGGGTAAGGTGACACCGAAGGCGCCCTAGGAAGGCACCTGCCGTGAGGCGGGCGATGTCGGCGGCCGCGCGGTGGAGAAGCCGGCTCTGCCGGCCGGCCGAGGTGCCCCACGCCGCCCAGGGCCGCGCCCCGCCGCTTCCCTCAGGGTTTCCCCGCCTGCGGGCCAGGCTGTGGCCGCCGCGGCTCGGCCCGGCCCGGCCCAGCCCAGCGGCCCGCTTACGGGAGGCGGCTGGCCCGCCCGCAGCCCGCCTCTCCGCGCCGAGCCCGGTCCAGGTCCCGGTCCCGGTCCCGGTCCCGGCCCCTCCAAGCCGGCCCCGGCCTCGGGCCCCCGCCCGCGCCCCGCAGGCCTCGGCGGCCGGGGCGGGGGCGGTCCGGGGGCGGTGCGGGGATGCCGCCGGAGGCGCTGTAGCGCGGAGCGGTCAGCGGGCAGCGGCAGGCGGGCGGCAGCTCCTCCTTCTCCTCTTCCTCCTCCCTCCGCGCCGGGGTGCGCTGCGCGGCCGCCCCGCGTGTACGATGGACTGGGAGGTGCTGACCAGAGAGATCTCCCTCTACCTGGAGAGCCAGGTCCGCGTGGGGCTTTTCGGCTCCGGCGTGGGCTTGTCCCTGGTGCTGGGCTTCGGCGTCGCCTACGCCTGCTACTACCTCAGCAGCATCGCCAAGGTGAGCGGGAGGGCGGCGGGACGGGCGTGTCCCGCAGGTGTCCCGCCGCGGGGGGACCGTCCTGGCGGGGACCGTCCCGCGAAGGTCACCTCGACCCACCCCCCCTTAGCGGAGGCAGCCGGCGCCCTTCTGGCGAGGGGAGCGTCGGCACCTGACATGGCTGGCCGGGGGGTAGGGCGCTGCGCCCGCCTCGTCCTCACACGCCCCGTCCTTGCTCTGGAGGTGCCGCTCCGGGGTGCCGACTGGCCGAAACGCCGCTCGCCCCCCGCATAGGCCCGTCCACGCGGCCGGGCCGGGCCGGGCGGCGCAGCCCCCCGCGCCCGCCGGGGCCGTTGGGCTCCCCGTGAACCGCTGAGGCGTTTCCTCCGCTGGGGCCCGCCAGCCGCCCCCCGGGGGCCGGCCGGCCTGAGGGAGCTCTCTGTTCGTGCCCGGCCTGGGAGGGGAAGGGGCTCTGGCCTCAGGCGTCCCCGAAATGCGTTCGTACTAGGGGGAGAACTTGGCTGGGGACGATGGTTTGGAAAGGGAGGTCAGGAGCCCTCCCTCCACGACAAAAACCCGACCTCTTTGGTTTATTAACAGGGCAGGCGATAAAGTAGTTTGCTGCCCTCATGTCTGCCTTCGATACCATCGTACCACTATCGCAGTGTTTTGGGGGCTAGGATAGTCTTGCACATCTTCTGGTTAGTACTGGTTTCACGGATAGATTAGGCATTCACAAATTACTTGGATACAGTGAGTCTGATCTGATCTAAAGTGGCCCCTGAAAATATGCGTATCAAAAGATTTATGACGGTGGAAGACGTGTGTTGCCACAGTCCTTCACAGAACTGCTGAGAACATAGCCTTCCTCTTCACTGAGAAAAGCGTACTTGATTTTGGTCAGAGGAGAAAAATGGAGGGAGGACATGCCACTGCGGCTGTGTATGTGTAACAGTTTTCTTCAAATCATCTATTATTGTCCTATTAATGCTTATGTGTTGGAGAGTCAGTGTAAAAGAGAAGTTTAAGAAATATGGTTGCTAAAACATGGGATGTTTGGTATACAGGGATTTCCATGTTGATTGGTATACAAACAGAAGCTGTGAGAAAAATCTCTGCATGCAGAACATTGAGATGAGTAACCAATGCAGTTGTGTACCGTAGTATGAGATGGGAGACGGAGTGTCCTACTAGGTTAAAACAGGTACTGCAGGTACACTACAAGGTACCAGGTCAAACTACACAGATTAAACGTCATTTCTGTGCGGTGCAAGAAAATTGATTCAGTAAAACCTTTCTCACCTACTGTGAGACTGTGTGGTTTTGATTTGTCAGTGAAAGATACAATGCTGGTAAAAGTAGAGCTAGAATAGCATGTTACTAGGAATAGGTAAGGAATCCATTACGTTTAGTGCGTTTCACTTTTCAGCTTGGCATTTTGGCATTTCATTTGGGGTTTGTTTACTTATCTCTTTACCATGACAGGAAAAAGCATTGAAATGATTATATGAAAGAAACCAGTTTACTGGGAGAGGATTTAAACAAGCTTTCATTTCTTTCTCTCTTTCTTTGTCAGTTTGTTTTTTATATGAATGCCCTTGCCTGACTGTAGTCTCTCTTCCTAGAAACCCCAGCTGGTGGCCAGCAATGACCGTTTCTGCCGCTTTCTCGAGGAATATTGCCCTGTTGTGACCGAAACTTACTATCCCACCATTTGGTGCTGGGAAGGTCGGGTGCAGACACTCCTGCGTCCCTTTATCACCTCTAGACCCCAAGTACAGTACAGGAAGTAAGTGCCTTTCTTCTGGAAAGTGACTGATTTGGTAGCCAGCAGTTACCTTACTCTGATTGTGTCACAGCTACCATCGTTGCTCAAGCTTGTGCCCATTTTTTTTGCTTTATGCCTGCCTTTACAACTCCATCATAGACTTGGAACCATCTCTATCCTGGATTCAATATACAGTAGGTTTAAAACGTCAAGGTTCCCAAATGGCCCTATTTTAGCTCAGAGAGTTTTGGAGCACTGAAATATTGGTGACAATTCCAGGTGTGACCTCACCAGTGCTGAATAGAGGGCAAGGATGGCCTCCCTCGACCTGCTGGCAATGCTCCTCCTAATGCAGCCCAGGAGGCTGTTGGCCGCCTTTCCTGCGAGGGAGCATTGCTGGCTCGTGTTCAGTGTGGTGTCCACCAGGGCCCCCAGGTCCTTTCCTGCCAAGCTGCTTTCCAGACGGTCAGCCCCCAGCCTGTACTGGTGCATAGGGTTGTTCCTTCCCAAGTGCAGGACTTTGCACTTCCCCTCAATGAACTTCATGAAGTTCCTGTCAAGCCATTTCTCCAGCCTGTTGAGGTCTTTCTGAATGGCAGCACAGTCATCTGGTATATCAAACATTCTGGTGTTTGAATGCCATCATTTTGCAGAGCTCATGCAATCACTGCATCTGTCCATTGAACCAACCAACAGGTACTATCTTAACCATAGCATGGCCACATTTAGCCTTGTTTCGAATATATAAAACTTCTGGGATTTTCAGAGTAACTTTCACCTGTGGGGTTTATGTTGTGTTCTTTGATGCCTAAATTCTAAAAGGGAAAGAACTTATATTTAGTGTTTGTCCTCAGCTGATCTCTCTCACACAGAAATGAGACTTAGTCTGGCAAATGAGACATTTGGCACAAGACCTAAGGAGAAGTACTTTTATGCGCCGGAACCTGGATGCAGCACAAGTTGTTTCAGCTCTGTTTGCATGGTAGAATAGATTTAGCATTTAGCAGCTTCCCTTAGTTTTAGTAACTAGGAAACTTTTCAGTGGTATGGCCATGTCCACTTTTTCTAGCCCTTCTTGTATAGTCTCTATTTCAAGGTTTGCGAGGGAAGAAACATAGTTCCATGGGGCAATGCTTATTTTGCACCATTTGAGATTGTGTTGGCAGTACACACCAGGATTGCATCTACTTCCCGTTACTGAAAAAGGGCAAAGCTAAGCTAATGAGTCCAACAAGGCTAAAGAGCTTTAAAATATGAAGTAGGTGCTATCAAGACTTTCAATTGAAAAATCAAATGCAAGGTAGGCTTACATTTTGGTAGTTCCTACACCAACTGTCTCGTACAAAATCTTCATTGCCAGGAAGAGGGAAGATGTTGTATGTTTCTAAAAAAAGAAATAAACCTTCTTGTCATTGTTTAATGCATGCTTAGCTTCTTGAGATATTATAATATTTTTTGCATTCTTAAGATACATAGTTTAAGAGTGCATTCTAGCAAGGTTTGTGGAGATACAGGGTGAAAGATATAGTAGTGCGTGTCTGTGTTCCGTGTGTTTCAAACATAACAAAGTGCCATTATACATGCTGCTTCTTTGGATAAAGAGAAAAAAATGTGATAAATGTTTAACACATTGCCCAGTGTGCTATCAAAAGATTCTCAGATGATCCAAAGAAATCTGCAGTACACAAGCCTATATAAAATAGAAGGCCATGCCAAAAATCGTACTAGTTACAAGTTTCCAGTACATCAGCAGCAATTCATGAAAGGCCAGCTCTTCATTTACAGGGAACAGGAATTACTCCACAAATTGACTGTGCTAACTCATGTCAGCTGTAGGTGTGGGTCTTCCTGAATGGTGAACATGCAAACATACCTAGTTAGGTGGCACTTGAAGTATTAAATCATAATTAAAAATGCAGAATTCATACCTGGTAATTTGTACACTGTAAGTACTCTTAATAGTATGCATGTATTTTTCCATCTAATCAGTGTTGTCTTGAAATGTGCCTTTCAGTGAGCTCATTAAAACAGCAGATGGAGGACAGATTTCGTTGGATTGGTTTGATAATAATGACAGCTTATATTATCCGGATGCCAGCACAAGACCCACTGTCCTGTTACTGCCTGGCCTGACAGGAACAAGCAAGGAATCCTACATTCTTCATATGATCCATCAAAGCGAAACCCTGGGATATAGGTGCTGTTTTATTTCATTGCTAGTATTTTGCTTCTTCCAGTAAGATCAAATATAAATATGTATATGTGTAAGAAGCCTTCCAAAGGCAAATGAAATCTAAAGACATTAGTTTATGTAAGAAAGTATTATTAGTAATAATAATAGTAGAATTATATAACAGGCAGTACATTTGGAAGGGCTGTTTTAGTATCTACAGAGGTGCCCCAGAGACTGCAGTGAAAACAGCTAAGTCTGCATAGGCCTTTGCTGCTGCTTCTTAAATTATATCAGTATTTGTGCTACCTTTACACTTTCTAGTGAAGGGGTTTGTGTTGAGCTCCAAGAAAACTTGTGTGGATGGGCTGCTGGCAGCAGGCCTTAGAGGAGGTCAGCTTCTGAATGCCAAAATTGCTTGATTCAGCAGCCTCAAAATTGTGAGTGCAGAAAGGAGAACTAGACTGCTCTTACTGGTGGTGGTTAAGGAAGAGGTTTGTCACCTCTTAATTGTCACTGCTTTACTTAGTTTTGTTATTAAGGCTTCTGGTCAAAGTTGGGTAAAACAAGTGGATTAGTTGAGAGTAGATTCCTTTATGTACTCATATTGCTGCTGCTGTGCTTTAAAATAAGTTGTCATTGTTCCAGGATCTGTATTTGGAATATTACATTTTGTCTTTGCAGATTGGCTTCTGGTACTGACTATAATAAGTTCTTCAAATACATATATATGAACTTTTATCTACATGTCTGGCTATCTCTGTTTGGAGATTTGGATAACTGCTTTACTAAATTATGCAAGTAAAGTAGCACTTTAACTGTTCAAAGTACTTTTAAAATCACTTTAAAACTTACCAGCAAAAAATATCAGAGGAGGAAAGCCCTCAAATCAACAACTTCTTACTATTAATTTTTTAAGTATTCCTGAAAGAATTCCAGAAATATCTTCATTTGATCAGCTGAGAAAAGAAGGTATAGCATTAAAAAAGGAGACCTTTAGGTCAGATTTCAACAGAATGTTATAATTTTGTTTTTAAACAGCAACATTTGAGGAAAAATACCAAAATAAGTAATTTTTCATGACTTAACCCATGTAAAATATGTATATATTATTTAACAGAATTATTACAATAAGATGGTAGAAGAATAATAGAAAAGTAAGATTTTTTAAGAAAGTGTAGATCCTTCAATCATGGTAATACTGCTAGAAAACTCCCACAGGCATCCCATCCCCAAGAACTTGCAACTTGGATGCAGCTGTCATAATTTTGATTTGGCTCATTTCTTGCTATTTAATACAGTTATGTAGCTTTGAAGGATGTCTATACATGGATCTCTGACATTCTCTTTCAGAGCACTGCTTTAGGCTCAGCCCTGCACTGGCAGAGCTTATGGCTTGTATTTGGCCAGCTCAGAGTGCAGGCAGAACAAGATGCATGTACTATCTTCAGGTAAATGCTGGGGCTCTCATTCTGCAATCTGACCTCGATGGGTGTATCACAGAGCTCATATAGAGTCCTACTGACTTCAGTGAACTCCATTTTGGTTTCAAGGTTGTTCCGCACAGGTCAGACTTCAGGATCTGTAGGACTGTAAATATTTATGTGCTGAACTTATTCATAGAACTGGCCTATTTTTCTTTATGCATTTTCATATTTTTTTGGTGTTATCTTTTTTAGTGGAGTGAACAACGTGTATAATTGAATTTACTGTCTCAATTTTTAGATGCGTGGTTTTTAACAATCGGGGAATTGCTGGTGAGGATCTTTTGGTAAGGATGACTTCTAAGATAAACATCTCTCACTTATAAGCAGTATATATGGAATCATTTATGTCTATTTGTACAGCTGGATTTAAATGAGAGAAACTCACAGCATATGTTGTAAATGCAGAAAAAAGAATCTAGTCATCTAATAGATCAATCATGTGCCAATATCCATCTTTTATTTTAAAACTCAAAGAGGTCAACTGGTCAACACACAATTTTTGTGAACATTTCATTTTAGGAAAGAATTTAAATTATTAATATCTGTAACATTAAAATGAACAATCCTTACATTTTTCTTTCCAGAAATACTATGGTATCTAAAATGCACACATCCAAGAAATTCAGTTCAGTCAATGCAATTTTATCCCATTGTTTTAACATACAAATCCAAATATAAGCAGCCTTAATTACTTTCCCACTATGAGTTGCCAATATGAGTTTAAAGTAGATTTTAATAGTTGTGCCATTAAAATTGATCCATATTATGTGTTTTTGAATTAATGAACCAGATTTTTATGGGGAGCCATATCCTAGATGTTAAATGTGTTCTTGTATTTTTCTCAGCAATTATGACACAAAATCAGCTACAAAAGACATTTTTTGCATTTGGGACAGGCATACTATGTTTGCTTAGAACTAACTGGCAATTCCACAAATGGCAAAGTCTTGAAGCTAAACATTTTCTGCAGCTAGGGACAAGGCATGATGAAATATTGCTGAATAAGCTTTGTTTCTTCATATGTGTTTTGTTGACAGTTCTGCAGCTGTAATAAATGTGCATAATACTCGGTATTGTTTTGCATTTTTTAATCCCCTGGTTCCAAACTTTAAAAAGCTCAGATGTTTCCCATAATCAGATAAAGCATTTCAATGCAAATATTGCCATGTTAAGAGTAGTTTTCTGCATACTTTTGGAGATGGATCTACAAAGCAGTTTTGTGACACACAAAGTCCTTATTGATGAATTTCTGAATTGTTAAGAGAAAAGATCTCTTGTTTGGATGCATTGTGTGTATTTTACTGTAATCAGATTTACATCTTTAAGCTTTATAAGATCTTATTGTGAAGCAAACCAGATGAGATTATCACATATTCTGCAGAGGGGTTTCTACATTTTAATATAAAATCCCTAGTTAATGAGTTTGAAGCATAGTCAAGCACCACAGTAGAAATCAGTCATGCAAGTAGTTCTTTTCCTAGTCTTTTTAAAGATAGATTCAAATTTACACCAAATAAGAGCTATTTAAAGAATCAGTTTTAAAATGCTGTTCTCATTTGTTATTGAAAGTTACTGTGAATTATTGTTATGGAATAATCAAATATTAGAATGACCACAGTCAATGTGAGCTAAGATGGTGTTTTAAAAATATCTTTATACAAGGGGTAAATAAATAGACATCAAAGTGTCAGGAATTAACTGAAATTAAAATGCAAGATATCTCTCTAGTTTTATAAACTTTTAATCAAGTACACTTTCACTTAGAATACATTAGACCCTAGTTACCAAAAATAATTTATTTTAACTTTTGAACTTGACAATTTAATTAAAATAAAACACATTCACACTGTTTATAATTAATAAGGGTGTAAAACAGTGAAGAGTGATTCATGTGGACAAGAACTGGAAATGCAACATAAATGGAAATTAAGAATATCTTCAGTTTTAATTACCCAGATTTAGCTTTTCTATCCTTTTTTTTTTTTATCTTTGACTTCAGGATTTCAATATTCTTGTTAAATGTATTTTAAGTAATCAGTTTCATCTAATTAAACTTGTTAAAATTGCCCACAAATATCCAGGCTGTTCAACTGAAAGCAATTTAAAAAAAACAACCCTTAAAATACATTGTTGCTTCAGGCAACAAATAAGTTCAATTAACTCATAATTAAGTATTTTTATATTTAGTTTTAATGTTTATACTGAATTATGGCAGGCCAGCCACTACCTATAGTTAAGTCAAGGTCACTAAGACGTTAGTGGCAACTCTATTGCTGTAGATGAAATCTAGAGAACACCATTAGAAAAAAACTTATTTTACTGTGATACTTATTGTACCTAAAAGGACTTACCTCCCTTATACTGCTTCAGATAGTACCCCAGATTGTGACCTGTAGCAGTTGTCTGTGCAAGTGAGGCTCAAAAGCTGTGCTTACCCTTCAAAAGCAGGGAAGGGGTTACCCAAATCCCATTGATGCCAGTGGAAGTCATTCTAAGTCTCAGTTCAAGATTTGAAGGGACACTGATGGTAGATAGAGAAGTGGTAATATATATATATGTGTTTCATTGCTTTAGTTAATAGAATATTTTAGTAAATTAGGTAAGTGACACTGGTGAATTTATTTATCTATTTATTTGCTTGTATTGGGTGTAGAATCTAAATATTGGCTACTTTTTAAATACTAGCTGTCAGAACTTGAAATCTAATATTTTCTTTTGCATTTGCATATGGGTGAAGCTGGTAAAATTGTCATGATAACTTTCTTTTCTGTAAATTGCAGCCTTTATGATATGTTTCCATTTCCTCAGGGTATTTTAAAAATACCCATGTCTATCTAGTTCTATCTAGTTTAGCTCGTTGCTCTGTGTTTAGATTTCAGCTAATGACCGGAAGGTTGCAGATACTGAGGATATTTGTCACGTGTTTTATTTTGTAATGATAACAAGTATAACTCCTTCCTCCACCTCCTTGTGAAATGCTCTGGGTTTATATTTGCCATTTAGCACAGCTTCACAATAAATGCTAAATTTATGTTGTTATATAAATGATCCACTGTTCAGTTTGCTTTGTCCTTAAAGGATAATACAAAAGCTTATGATGGCATTTTTCCCTCTGACTCCTTACAGACACCAAGGACTTACTGTGCATCTAACACAGAGGATTTAGAGGCCGTTATTCATCACGTACACAGCTTGCACCCCTCAGCTCTGTTCATGGCAGCCGGTGTTTCTATGGGAGGGTAAGGTATTATGCAACACAAGTCTCAGTTTAACTATGATCATAAAATAAGACTGTTGTAGCCTGGTTGTAAATTATTACTCTGCTATACTTGCATTACTTACTGAACTGCAACTAACTTGGGTCTATCTCTAACAGTCAATATTCAGAGGACTTTTAGAAACCTCGTATCTTTGAGTATCTTAGCTCTGTGTCAGGGAAGGTCAAAATTGGCTGACATTTAAAAGTTGAGGGGGGTAGAGAAAGACAATAAACACTGTCAGACAGATTGACAGCCAAACAGGTGGGCAATACAATCTTTGGAAAGCTGTCTTTGGAGCAGAGGGATAAAAAATAGGAACTAGAGCTAACATACCATGTTTCTCAGCAACGTCTGGAAATTACAAGATTTATCTTCACTCTGTTTGGGTTCTGCAGCGTGTGGGTAGGTTAAGCTGGAAGAGATGGAGATATCTGCTCTGTCTGGCTCAGAAGCAAGTAGTATTGTTGAAACCAGTATGGGTTGGCATAGCATGTGGTATTAAGACTTGCTGGGTCCTGGCTTCACTCCAGAAAGCACAGCTAGAACAGACAATGATAGCACAGTTGCTTAGAAAAATCACTGCTAGAAGCTAGGAGAGATATTCAGACAGCCTCTTTAATGAAAATCATAGGAGAGGAGAACTTCCATTAGAAATACTGCAGGCACAGTGGTAACTTACTGAGACTTCCCTTCTTTCTGATAAATTTTATGGAGGGTGGGCAGATATAGCCCTGTATATTGACATTAATCTACTAATGACTTTTAGGAGCTTTGGGGTAAATACAGATTTGTTCAAGCAATTTAGTTATTGATAATCAAATAAATAAGTAACTTCGAAGCCTTTTAAATTAGGCACATCTTTTTCATTCATGTTGCTGGGATTTTGCCAGTGTCTTCAGTATCAAGACATATGAATCTTTCCAGTATGTCAGCATCTGTCTTGCTGGGAAGCCCAAAATTTGGCACGCTACTCCAGATACAATCTTGTAAGTGCCAAATACAGGGAAATAAACTCTTCCCTAGACCTGCTTGTTTTGCTCATACTAACAAAGCACAGCATTGCCTTTAGTTGTCTTCATTGCTGCAAGGGTGCATTGCTGAGTCATGTTCAGTTTGCCCAGGTCTTTTTCAGCAGAGCTGCTCTCTGTCCAGTTATTAATCTGTTCTAGGTGCAGGACTTTGCATTTGCCTTTGTTGAACTTCATGAGGTTTCTGCCAGTCCATTTCTCCAGCCTTTTGAGGTGTCTCAGAATAGCAGCCCTATCTTCCAGTTCACAGCCACTTCCCACAATTAGACCTGCAAGGCTCATTGGGGTGCATTCCATCTCATCATCCAGTTAATGAAGACGTTACACAGTGTTGGCACCCATATTGACCTCATGAGGAACACTACTAGTAACCGGTCCAGCCACCCCTGTTGGACTTCAAGTTCCTGATCACAACTCTCTGAGCCTAGTGGTCTAGTCAGTTTTCCACTCACATTGCAGGTCACCTATTCAAACCATGTTCCTCCAGTTTGGCTACATGGAGACCACGGAAGACTGTCACAAGCCTTGCTAAAGTCAAAATAAGCAACATCCACTCCTTTCCCCTAACCAACAAAGGCAGTCAGCTCATCATAGAAGGCAATTAGGTTGTCTTCAACCTTGGTAAATCCATGGCGGCTGTTATGAGCCATCTTCTCTACCTTTACATGCTTGGAAATGGCTTACAGGGGATATTCCCAAAGTGCTGAGGTTAGGCTGACCAGCCTGTATTTCCTCCTCCTTGCCATTCTTGTAGAGGGGTGCCTTTTTTCCAGGCATCAGGAATATCCCACAGTTGCTGCAACCTTTCAAAAGTCATAGAGAGCAGTCTCATAATGACATTGGCTGCATCCTTCTGGAGCTTTGGTGCATCTCACCTGGTCCCATTGACATATCTATGTCCAGTTTGCATAACTGGGCTGTAACTTGATCTTCCTCTACCATGAGTAATAATTCACTCTCCTATACTCTGCCAGGGACAGGGACCTCAGAGGCCTGAGAACAGACCTCAGCACTAAAAACAGGGAAGACAGGTAGCCTTGGCCTTTTACAAATCTTTTGTCACTAGGTTCCCTGCTCTGTTGAATAGTGGTCCCAGGAGGGAATAAAAGCTGGTCAGCCTAACCTCAGTTCTTTGGGAAGATCCTCTGGAAGCCAGTTCCAAGCATATTAAGGATAAGAAGGTAACTGGATTTGCCAAGGACAAAGCATGCCTGAGCAATCTGATTGCTTTCTATGATGAGATGACTGGCTTCAATTATGAGGGGAAGGGAGTGGATGTTGTCTGTTCTGAGCCTTTCTTTGTATCAATGTACAAGAAAGGCTGCAACAGAAGCCTTTCTTGTTGCAGAAGCCTTTTTCTTGTTGTCCTGCATATCCCTTGCTAGTTCCAACTCCAGCTGAACTTTAGTTGTCCTAACTGTATCCTTGCATGCTTGGGCAATGACTGTTTCTCCCAGGCAGCCCCATTCCACCTTCAGGATACTTCCTTCTTGAACTCAGTCAGGAGTTTTTTGTTCCTCCATGTGGTCTTCTGCCACTCTTGCTCAACTTCCTGCACATCAGAATGTACACTTGTGCTTTATGTTCAGTTATCCTTAAGGTCAAACAGTTCTCCTAGACACCTTTGCCCATCAGGGCCATCTCATGGGATCCTGCCAACCAGATCCCTGACCAAATTAAAGCCAACTCTCTCCAGTATTATAATTCTGCTGCTTACCTTCCCCTCTCACTTTTGATCTTAAAAATCCACCATTGAATAATCTCAGTGACCAAGACTGTTCTGTACCCTTCCATATCTGACAGGTTCTTCCTTATATGTTAGTAGAAGATCCATAGAACATTTTCCCTATTTGGGTCATTGATCATGTATCAAAAGGTTGTCCTCAATACTCTCCAGAAATCTGTTCTGCTTGTGCCTTGCTGTGTTGTTGTTCCAATTGATGTTGGTATGGTTACAGTTCCCTGTGCCTGCTGATTATGAAGCTTGTTTTAGCTGTCCAAAGACTTGGATTCTCTAATTACTCCTCTTGATCAGGAGGTCTATAGCAGACATCCACCATGATATCCCCTTTGTTAACCTCCTATCT
The DNA here is from genome assembly GCF_964188355.1 of Buteo buteo. NCBI lineage: Eukaryota > Metazoa > Chordata > Aves > Accipitriformes > Accipitridae > Buteo > Buteo buteo. The sequence goes on along the minus strand of NC_134173.1, from coordinate 26,655,091 downwards.
GATTTTGACCTATTAGCTCTGAATTGGCTTATAACCTGCACCAGGGAAAAGTTCTGTGCATTTAAATGGCTTCTTTGTCTAAGATGCAAACCCTCCTTCTTGCCTTCAAGGCTTTAATGAAGTCTGTTTGCATCCATCATGGCACACTCTTGTCTGCCTGTGAGTTCTCCATGTCTCTGTGATCCAATAAACTTGTTCTGTGACTATGCACAGATTTCTAATTCCTCCTATTTTTTCCCATGCTGTGTGTTCGTGCATGTGCTAGCACACGAGATGGGCCACTGTCATGCTGCCCATGAGAGCCTCCCCCATTATGCTATCCCTTGGGTGCTTCATCAGGGCCTGCCAAGCCTTAGCTTCTCTTCAAGCTTTGCTCTCCCTCCCTTGACAAACCTAGTTTAAAACTTTTCTTTGCAAGGTTAGCAAGCCTGTTGGCTCTTATCTCTCTTGGCATGCTATCTCTCTCCAGCTTAGACTTTTTTGCGTGCAAAACACGAAATAACACGATGTATTGCAAAAACATGTTTCAGTGGAAATGGTGAAAGTCAAAGAAGAATCTGCAGTAGAGGCTTGTTTCAGTGGAAATGGTGAAAGTCAAAGAAGAATCTGCAGTAGAGGCTTGTTTCAATGATTACATACAGATTTAAAGCATAGTAGTTCTTCATGGGTAGCTTCATGTGTGGTGCACCATTACACCAGAACTAAGAGGGCTGTGGTGTAGTAGGTGAAGTACGAGGTTTTCAGGGCTGAAGGTGCAGTAGAAGCTAGCCATTCTGCGACTGGTACAAAAGACCAGTTCAGCCCTTAGTGTCATTTCTGTCCTTGGCTTAACCTAGTTATGGTATCCTAAATAGTGGCAAAGTCTGTTAGTATGGCACAGGGGATCTGTGTTGTGTTCCTGGCTTTTACTGCACCACCACCACTGGGCGATTTTAGGCAAGATGTTCCACCTTCCTCCTCCAATATGTTTCTAATGTCCTGAACCATAAAGAGAAAGTATATGCTTAATTGTACAGAAAACTGGAAGAGTCTTTAATCATCCACATGAGGACTGTTTCCATGCTTCAAAATTAATTGGAGCACTGGCATGTTTAAAATTAAGTAGGAGCAGAGATCTCACCAGGGGCATATTGTGAAAATGATCCACTTGTCTTAATCTTACAATAGTTTTTGTTATCTATCCCTTTTCAAAATTTCCTGAATAGCCAGTTAATCTATACAGGACACATTTGCCCAATTAAGAAGAAAAATAAACACTCACTCCACAAAGGTGTAAATGTAAATGAAAGCCCACTTGTTCTATTGATCTTCAGTATGTATTATTTCAGAAAGGGACTTTGTTTTCTAACATAAAGATTCCTAAACCTTCTCTCTACCACATATATTCTGTGAATTCTGTTAGAGAAGTGGCTTCTTCCCCTACTACAACTTTTTTTGTTATTGGTTTATGGTTCAGTGTTCTTACAGTATATCAACTGGTGACTCACAGGTTCCTCCTCTTCTGTGGGTAAGAGGGAACATATGCTACCTGACTCCTATATGTGCCACAGGTGACTTTCCTTGCTGGGTTCAACTGTGTGAGCTGATGGCAGGAGCCCATTCCCAAGTGCTGTTTGCTGTTCTATTCCTGCTGGTTCCTACCAACTGGCAAGTCTTTGGTAATACCAAAGACTCATTTCACTTTTGCACTGCTGTCCTATGATCTGGTAGGTAGTGCGTGGGGATAAAGTCTCTGTGATGGCAGACTGGTTCATGATGTGTTTGCTAAAGGTTGCTGTCTCCTGAAGTATTGTAGATGAAGCCAAGGTACAGAGTGTTGGTGGTCCAGGGAGCTATATTAAGTTGTAAAACCTGTAATGTTTTGAGTTAAAGGCTTGGTATTAAAATGCTGGTTGTAAACTTTGGGGCCTCAGGCAGTAAAATAAGTCTTACAGCTTTTCTGTTAGTATTTTTCTTTTACTCTCCTCCTGCTATTTTAATTTTTCTACGTTTGAAGGGTCAGGTTCTGGTGAACTGTCCCGTTTTTTCAACTCAACTATACATCAGCAGTAGAGACTGTAAGTTGCAATTGGTCAGAAAGGCAAGACTTAAGCCATTTATTTGGCTCATAATTTTGTTTTGCTATTTTTTTTCATTATCCAACACTTCATTCTTTACATACTTTGTGTTAAAGGCTGTGTTCTCTCATGTGTGAGGGGGGTAAAGGAATTACCTTCAACCCAAAAGACAGCTTCATAGTGAGGCAGGTGTGCCAGAGGCAGTTTGCATTTGTCAGGCACATTGATCAGATTTATCAGATCGGGAAGACCAAGAGCTTGTTTTACCATTTTACAACTTGGGAATACCTGTTCCATGAGTCAGATACTTTTTTCTGACCTTTTCCTCCCTTTTAGTGATATAAATAAGACTAGTATCTCTATTTATTTCTAAATGCACTCCTACCCACATCCTACACAGTGCACTCAGTTCCTCTCTGACAGTAGAGAAAGCAAACTTCATGAGTCATATGTTGATTACATTGACTACCTTTCAGAAATATTAGGCACAACGGTAGGGCTGATACAAGAAACTATTGAAAAACAGACAGAAAGGTGGCTGATTGTTATATTTGCTTTAAATTGAAGCAAACAATTTGATAGTATATATGTTTCTGTTTTTCATTTCTGTTTGTAGCATGCTTCTTTTAAATTACCTGGGCAAAACTGGCAGAGACACTCCTTTAATGGCAGCTGCAATTTTCTCTGCGGGTTGGAATGTTTTTGAATCTGTAGAATCTCTGGAGAAGCCACTAAACTGGCTTCTTTTCAACTATTACTTGACTACTTGTCTACAATCCTCTATCAGCAGGTGAGTTGCCTTCTGAACTGTTTAGCAAGGTGGAAGGATGTTAGCATGAGATCTACAGCAGGTATAATAATATTGGCAAAATTAATGCTGTAACAACACTTCACATAGCTGTTCTGTCTGCATTCTTCTGTAAGTTTTGAAATCAAAAGGAACTTTGCAAGAAAGATTGTCATCAAAGTGACTAAGTTTCTCTGCTCCTCAAGGGACTTGGCACAAGACCAATGTACTTCTATATTTATGGATGAAGTGAATGGATTTTTTTAATTTTTTAGACATGCACATACTGACTTTGAGTATATATGTATGTATGCTAATGCTTTTAAGTTGGTGTTGACTGCAAAAACATGGAAAGGACTAGTTCATCCTTTGCTTTATAATATTAGGGTGTATTTTGTATTCCCAAATATTTAGTTCTCTTATCTTTGGCATCTTTCTCATGGCTTAGACAGATTCTTACTACGTTGCTGGATGTGCCTGCATATGGATGAACAATTCGTGTGCTCTTGAATTCCAGGCAGATTTTTAATATGACAGAAAATTAAAAACAAGCATGTCCTTGTTAGGGAGTTATTTCTATAAATGTATCTGTAAAGCAGAGGACTTCTACATCTGTTTATATAACAAAAAACCAAGCCCTCCAATTTTTCTCTCTTTCTTTTTAGGCATCGACAAATGTTGGAGAAATTATTTGATATGGATCTTGTGATGAAGGTATGTGAAAATGTTACTTCTGCTTTAGCTGGATGCTGTTTTCCAAATGCTGACATAGTTCCCTGTTTGAATTCTGTACTTCAGGCTAGAACTGTTAGAGAATTTGATAAGCAGTTCACTTCAGTCATGTTTGGCTATCGTACAATTGATGACTACTATGAAGATGCTAGCCCATGTCGCAAGCTGAAGTCAGTAGGAATTCCAGTGTTATGTCTAAACTCTGTGGATGATGTTTTTTCACCAGGTCATGGTAAGTTTAGGCTTTTAAAAATATATTTATCTGTATACGCAATCATTAAGACAAACTACATTGGTCTGGGGATGAACTCATGTATTTAAATGCTTAAATGTGTATTTAAATGTTACTTGTACATAGGATCAAAAGCTCCAGGGATAGATCAGTCTTGCAATTTACTTACAGTGTAAGACACATGTAAAACAGCTGATGATGGAGAGACCTGATTCGTACAGGATGCAGAAGCACATGGGGTGGCAGTCATTAGTAGACTCTTTACAGTCAAAAGTAAGAAATATGCACATTTAGGGTGTGAGTTATCTCACTGTAAGAAAGATATTAGATGTATTGCCCTCTTGGAAGCACCTGTTTCTATTCAAGTATGAAGAGAGCCTATAATGAGGAACTGGGATTCAGATGTCTGGATTGTAGACATTCAGAGTTCAATGAAAGTGAAAACAAGTATTTTTTTATTGCCATTTTTCAATCCAGTCCTTACAAGGAATGTCTGGAAGTTGCTTATGTTTCAGATGACTTGAAATCCTCAGCTGTTGATCTCTTGTGCCACCTCCAGTGCCTGACAATTAAAAGTAAGAAAAAATGTAAGTTAGCACGTAGGACAAAATCTAGGGTAAGGGAAGAGATACAGAGAAGGTGAGCTCCTAGAAGGAGGCATGTTGAAATTAATAAGAAACTAACTAGAAGATGAAGCAGCAATATCAGCTAGTAACAGGCTGAAAACTGTTTTCCCATTTCTTTCTCTTTTCTGCCAAACACATGATCATTATGAACATTTTGCTTTTGATCTAAAGCTCAAAACCCTGTTTTTAACTGTCTTAAAAAGACATGCTTGTTCCTGTGGTCTGTATATTGGTTATAGTGTCTGAGAACAAAAGCTAATGTTGGAGGAAAACCACTAGAATGAACAGCTGGTTGAGGGGACAGTCTTCAGCAGTGAACACCTGACACCTTTAAATATGAAGTTTATACACTTGATTTATTTCAGGGAAGTTTTCTTCTGCCACCACAAGTCAAGTGAGATTCTTGTAGAATGAGTCATGAAACCAAAGTGAGTAGGCAAACAGACTAGAACAACAAATAGAATGAAGGAATTGGAAGAGACTGTGTGTGTGTGTACTATTTTTCTGTAGGCAGATGTGCAACACATACAGAAACACGCACACACTTACACTACTATTTATAGTTCGAAGACCTGTTAGAGACAAATGTGACACAAAGAGAAGGGGCCTCTCCGGTACAGGGCACTAGAAAAAGACAGTCTGATTTCCTCTCCTCTTGAATGAAAAACATCCATGCTATGCATGAACAATATAAAGAGGGGATAGCCACCTAATATGAGGGGAAAAAAGGGTAACTGGATTAGCCAAACTACCTATCCCTTATATTGGCCAAAACAGAGGCTTAAAAAAAAAATAAAATCTGGGCAAACATAGCAATATTCTTCCAGAATAGTGCATCCACCTTTGACAATTTGTGGTTCAGGGACTTTCTGAGACAGAGTTAGTCCCTTTGTATTTACTAGCCTCTGGGGGATTTTTTTTTTCCTTGAAATTGGCCAGTTACTGTTTCTGTTATAAGCATATAATGTCCTGGAAATGAGAATGGATGGGGCTGTGACCCTAAAATATGTGTGCAAATATAAAATCTGGCTAGTGATTCTGAAGATAAATTTTTATGGGTCTTATGACCCTGGGGATGACTTTCCCTGTAGTGCTGCAAGGTGAGTGATCTGCTGTGCCATGCTTCTGCCATTAAGTATCTTAGAGAAGGAACAATGGCTTCACCTCTATGTTTAGCTCTAGCTCAGTTTGTGGTTTCTGTTCTAAAGTGAAGTAGTAACTGTGGCAGGAATAAGCTAGCCAGTTAGCACAAGTAACAACAGCAGGGAACCAGACAGTGTGCCTCTGTCCCTGGACGATTTGTTAACCTTTTCCAGCCTATTGTCACTGGGACTGGGACCTTTGTTAGCTAGATTAAAGCTAGTGCAGATACTTCATTCCCTTGTCTTTTCATTTTAGAATATAACCTCCAGCTCTCAAGAGCCAACTATTGACCTTGACCTCATGAAATTCAGTCTGAACACAAGAAAACACTTTTTTACTGTGAGAGTGGTCAAACACTGGCATAGAGAGGTTGTAGGGTCTCCATCTATGGGAGATACTCAAAACCTGGTTGGACCCAGTCCTGGGCAACCTGCTGTAGGTAACTGTGCTTGAGCAGGGGGGTTGGACTAGATGATCTCAAGAGGTCTCTTACAACCTCAACAGTTCTGTGATTGTGTAGTTTGACTACCCAAAAGATTAAGTCCCCTAGAGTACAGCTGTAGCAGACGTCTCCTCCCCCAAAGCTGGTTTTTAAAAGAAACACAACTCTTGGTGAACAGTGGATGATAGGGATGGTCTCATGTGTAGGATTAAGTATCAAACCTATTGTCAGAGTGGTTTAGAAGTCTTGCAGTGTAGAAGGGAGTGAGGTAGAGCACCAGCACTTCTGAAACAAGAAGTGTTAAGTCTGTTGTAATGACTATCCATCCTTTCTTAAACTCTGACCCTAACCAGCCTTTCTCCGTGAAAATGTTTGGTTGGTTAGGCTTTCATTTATTCCTTGTCCACAGAGTTAATGCTGTTGGCCGGAAACTGTTGTCCTTGTGTTGACAAGTTTACCTTAGAAAGGGCTACCAGGACAATGTTGATTTACAGCAAATGGCATGACTCTGTTATGTGTGTCTATCATTGGCTCCTTTTTCGTTTGTGTTATGCACCCTCAATGTGAAACATTGCACTGGCAGGGGACACAGGGCACCCTGATTAGCAGCCTAGAAAGTACGGCTGCTGCCGTCAGTTACTGGAGTTCATTCATCCTGACACTTTTGCAGGCTGTTTTATGTTAGCCAACATAAAGGACTGGTGTTACTCTGGGAGGTGACTTTATTCTGGCAACTGGCTTTTTTTTTCCGACTTAAAAGTATGTGGACACATGTAAGCCTATGGCAACCAGAGGCAGTTTTCGCTCACAACTGTATAATGGATTCAAAGCCACAAAACTTCCTCTCATCCAGATACCAGCCTTTTATTGGCTTTGGAGACTGGTTATTTCATGCCTCATCTGCCCCCAGTAATACCTACTAGCTTTTAAGCTACCTTCCACCTCTGTTGTAGCTATCTGTAGTTTCCGACAGCAGGGAAACAGGCCTAGAAAATTCATTAGGGAGAAAGCTGTGCCAGAATTCCTTTGTGTTTAAATATCCTTTATAAAAAGCCAGCCACATCTATCTTTCTGTAACAGAGCTTGGGGGATACAAACCCAAGTCTGCTTTGTTACTATACAATATGGACTTAAAGAGAGACTTCCCTTAAAAAGTGCAGATGCTGTCTCTGTTGCCTCTTACTACCTGATCATTTTTTCTCATGTAGCTTTGTGGTACACTTTGTACTTCCCAGCAATTATTTTTGAATATATCGTGAAAATGTGCCCTTTGATCTCAATCCAGTATTAGGAAGAAACAATTCATTTGCAGTCCTTCCTTAACATTGCTGTTTAAAGTTCATAGAGCTTGGCAGCTGGTGTATCTGTAGTTTAATTCTGGAATGCAGGTCTCATATTGCATAATATTAACGAATGAAAACAAATGCTTTCTTCATTGCATGACACTTCTTTCACCATAACTTTTTTAAACGAGCCACTGCTAAATATGTAATGTAACCAAGTCAAGCCCTTTTATTTTTTAAGTGTGAAAAATAAAGCAAGAAGGTGGAATGATAGCATTCATTATCAGTGTCACATTTAACTTTTCATCTGAAGTGGCATTTTTCTCCTTGGAGACTTTAAGCAGTGTATTAGGCATCTGACTTAAATTTCACTGTACTAATGCTTAGCTAATTGCCACTGGTGAGTGTTGTGCCCAAGCTGAAAGCCTGCCCTTTAAGCTAGGTATCATGCCAGCTCCCTCCTGATCCACTGTGCCAAAAAAGTGCATGTCTGAAGCTCAGTCATACTTTTTATTGAACTCTCTGAACTTTTTCTGTCCCTCTGAATCCAAACTTTGAGTAATTGCTTTTAAGTGTTATTTTGTATCCTATTATGTAAACAGCACAGTTGAATGAAGTTGGTCTGGAGAGACCAAATGGCCAAGGAATGCCCAGAGGGATAACAATTAGGGTAAGAGTTTAAGGAACAGGGAGAAATCAACCAAACAATTGAACAGAAAGTCTGACAGCAGTGACTTATTTAAGCTGATGCTTCTTCATGCGTATGTTTTCCTATTGTTCTTTTTTAAAAAAAACTTTTTGCAAAGCATGTACAAGAAATTGACTTTGAATGAGGTAATTCTGCACATATCTATTGACATTGTGGTTCTGTGATCAGAAATAACAGGTCTATGCCTGCTAGATCAAACAGCAGTACAGATTTTGATTAGTAGAAATTACATTTCTACAAGGTTACATGTGGACAAAAATGAACAGTAGTATCATTTGTCATGCCATCCTATATCCTAGAGTGCATCACATCCAGCGCTCCATTCATCTGCCCTTTAGATTGCACAATTTGCTCTGTTGCATTGTGGGTTTATTTGTGGATGGCTAACAGTCCCTAGAAACAGCCTTGAGAAAAGTACCACACGATGGCCAAGTATCATTTGCATTTTGGCACTGGACAGCAGCACAACATATTAAATTCTCTCCTGAGAAGCTGCAGAGCAAGAAACTCTGCTGGGGAGGAGTCATACAAATGATGACCCAACTGTATCAAGACCGACTATGCCAAGGGCAGGCTCTCCTGTCCACCACAGGGGAGGTAAGAGCAGAGAGGTAACAGCAGGTCAGACTCAGCACCTCCTGAAAATCCTCACTGCAGAGGGAAGCAAATGACTGCATATTCAGCACAGTGCTGGAGCTTGTGATAAGGGCGATGATCTGTGGCAGAATTCTGCTGTAAACACATGTTAGTTAGAATAGGGAAAACTTTGGGATGGGGAAGATGACATTCGTAAAGACCTGTGTGTGGCTCGCACCTTACCTGGCACAGAAAATAACCAGCATCCTAGTGCTGGTAGGCTTCTAGGAGAGAGCTGCTGTAGCTGTTTGGAGGCAGGCAGTGCATAGCACCCATGGCAGTATTGCCGATCAGTTTGGGAATGAATAATTAACTACCAGCAAACTGATTTGGGAGGTATCATTACGCTGGCAACCTCTGAATGACAGGTATGCTGAGGTCACAGTGAGCTTTGCCTGTAAGGGCTTCTCCAGCTGGGTTGGCACAGCAGAAGAGACATTTACTGTCATTTCCCTTCCACAATGCCAGCAAAGCGCTTTCTTGGCAAGAAAGGATATTTCTCTCTACCCTTTGACACTAGTCTGACAAAGAGAACGACCACCATGGTTTTGCACAATCTTAGCTAGTCAAGAGGTGTGTTCAGGTCAGTAGGCAGCTGATCCTGAATCCATTAGGATCAATGCAGTTCTCATGCTGTCTCTGATTCTTGGAGATCAAATCTGTCTCTCCTCACACACTCCTCCCCATACCCTTTCATATAAGCCTGTCCATTAGACCCCTCAGTGACCAGGGAGACAGCTGCAGAACGGCCACGGAAAGTGCGATTCATTCATTGCCTGAAGCAGGTATAGGGGAATCGGGCTTGAGTCTGATCCCCACTTTCCTATCAGGATTCTGTTTAACATGGCCCATGCACTACTAGAGGAAGAGGAGCAGATGGCTTGGTAGAGATAACTGGGCAAATTCCCTTGGAGTCGGCAGAAGCTGACATGAATCATAGCCACTCTCTTTGTACGGGGCAATGTGTTCACCCACAGAATCCAAGGGAGCCCTAACAAAGATTGCTGGGCAGATTAACTCATGCAAAACTGCAGACAAGCGCTTGCCAAGCCTGCAGTCTGAAAATTATGTACATGTTGGATTGCAAGAAATAACACGGTTTTCTGCATCTCTTGTTTTCAGCCTGTGCTATTTCCCAGTCAAGGCTGGCAGGCCCTAGGCTTTTATTTCATTGACTTTTCTTTTTAGTCTTGCCTCAGTATTGCTTTAAATGTCTCTGAAGGAAGTTCTGTCAGAAAGGGATCTGGACAACTGAACCACCCCAAAAGTGAACCTGATTAAAAATCTCTCTTCAAAACCACTTTAACATAGATGAGGCAGCAATAGAAATCCTGCAAATGACTTGCTGCTTTGTGTTGTACTGCCAAGGTATTTTTACTTTAGCAGTGTATGACTTAAAATCAGATTTATTTTCTTGTGGAATCATAACCTTCTTTAGACAATACAGTGAAATTCCTACTACTCCCTTCTGTCTGGACAAAGCATGTCATCTTTTGCTGTTGTTTTTTCTGTCAATCCTGAATAATCAAAAAATCCTGTATGATTTTTACTTTTTTCCTTTCCATGAAGTTTATTATTTGAAAAGTAGAAATTTAAAAGGCATTCTTCACTGAAATGTATTGGGATTTCTGCTTGTTCAAGAGTATATTTAGCATACTTAAAACTCAGAGGAAGTTGCTTAAATAACTTAATTTGTATATTGAGAGCACAACCACCATAGCACCATAAAGCTCCACTGTTGTGTCAACCAGTTCATATGGTAATAGTGTCATCCCATCACAATGAAATGCCATTTGTAAAGTCATACACATGTCAGACTGTGCTACCTGACCTTTACTTTCTTTCACAAAGTGAACTGCTGAAGTGATAGCATTGATAAAGCCACACATCCATGCATATTCAAAATAAAATGCACTGAAGTCTCCCTTTCTGCACATTTCAGGATCAGCGCATGTCTCAGGTGTAGTTCACTGATGACTGTAAGCTAACTGTAGGCTGTCAGTGAAAGGGCCACCTCACCACAGTCCCCATCTGACTGTGCCTACTGCCATTAATATACTGGCATTAACATGGGCAACCAGATCAGGGAGCTGATCCAGCTGAAAACTAACCCAGCAAAAGAAAAATCCTTGTAGTATCTGCTCTAATATTCTAAATTCCAAATTAAATCATTTTCTAGTAGTCACTATTCAGTAGAGAGCCACTAACATACTGGGTGACGCGGAGCAGCTTTCTGTGTCCTTGCATGGTTGTTTGCCCTTCCTCTTTTTCTGTTTACCTTGTGTATTTAGATTATGAGCTCCTCAGGGCAAGAACTGTCTCCTAGTGTGTTTGCATGGTATGGTCTAAACATGCAGGTGTAAGCATATGGCAAATCAGATATAATGATGATAACCCAGCATAATCTTTAACATTAGCTGATAGGATCTCTTACAGACAAAATCTTATTGTGACATTAAAGGTTTTGTGTTTGGAGTCTCCTACAAAAAGAACGGGTTTCATAATTAAGGTCCTAGGTTCCACAGTTTTTCCAAACCTAAATGTTGCAACACAGGTTAAAAACTACAGGTTCGATTGTCCTTTCACTTACACTATTTATACCGAATTGCAAATATGCATTAACATGGGGGCTTTTCCATCAGTGGGACTGAAAGAAAGATGAAGCCCTGTGATTTCTGAAAATTTTACAGCAGCCAGAAAAATCACACAGATAAGGCGAGTTAATGATGAAGAGAGAAATGGCTTTTAACACAGCTATGGTTCTATGTCCTGCGGGCAGTACATGTAAGCATATGTTATTGTTGTGCATATTTATTCATATATAGTGTGAGAAACATTTAAGAGAAATTATTCAGTGGCTGGCATTTCATAGAAGGATAAGGACTTAAAACTTTTTCCTCCCCCTTTTTAGCTATACCAGTAGAAACTGCCAAACAAAATGCAAACGTTGCTTTGGTTCTGACTTCGTGCGGAGGCCATATTGGTTTTCTGGAAGGAATATGGCCAAGGAAGTGCACTTACATGGACAGAGTCTTCAAGCAGTTTGTGCAAGCTATGTTTGAGCATGGAAATAAAATCTTTAGCATGTAGCTTTGGACCACTGTTATAGCACAGTGGCACATTCTGACAAGGGCAGTTAAGCTTAATGCACAAATTTTAACTCCTGTAAGCCAGCAAATGGATAAAGTCCATTACTACATGCAAAAATATTTTTTGCCTAAAATTTTGTAGCAAGAAACTAAATATTATGTTGTCACTTTTATATTTATTTTTAATATGCCTTACTAAGAATGATCCTAAATGAAACAGCATTCTGCATACATCAAACTGCACTTAACCAAACCCATCAAGTAAACAGATTATAATTCCTCAGGATTTTAATTTAAACCAGTAAATATTTAGGAGACTTAATTTAGATGGCTTTTAATATGAGAATGGCAACACTCAAAATAGCATTACCCTGTCACACACAGTAAGAAGCTGGCCCACTCCTTAGGGCACTGATAGTGAAAATTTTAAAATGTGAAAACAGAAGGAGGGAACACAAAGAAGCACTGGTTCTTCACATAAGTAAAAATTTCAGCATGTTATTCCATAGCATTAGATTGATAACCACTTCTGCTGTTCTACCCTGAGAGTATTCAGATTTAGGGCTAGTTATTGTTTTTTAAACTATGTCAATGCCATACTTGTCTTACGTGATTATTTTTTAAACAGCTAATTTATAGTGTTTACATATAACCAAAAGATTCCTTTAAAACAGTACTGTAATAACTTATGTAATTAAAAGACATCTTGCATTTCAATGTTCATGTAAAGCTGGGTGTTGTCATATATGTAATACATACTTCATATAACTGGTAAACTCGATGATTCTATCTGTTATGTTTATACTGCCCCACAAGAACATTTCAGTTTTAAAGAATAGACATTAGAACATCAGGAAATTATGATATGATCTGCTTTAAATTAAAAAAAAAAATAATCCAAGCCTTTTGTCTCTGCTATTGTTTCAGATAATTTCTAAAAAGAATGTAACAAACTCTTTAAAGAAAGCTGGCAGCTGGGGTGGGGCCAGAGCCCTATCTCTCTGGTTCATTTATTTGATCATTTGTCAGCACTTTGGCAATAGGTTGTCAAATCATTGAAGCCTTTGCAAAGTGATTTCTGCCCTAGCAGCTTACAAGTTTGTGAGGCTGGCTGAGGTGTCACTGTTCTCCTCAGCCCTGAAACAGAGTGAGAGCCAACACGGACCTTTAAGTAAAAAAGACAGTTGGACAGAAGGTACTGTGAAACTGTTGGGAAGTCCTGATTTTGGGTATCCTGAAATTTAAAAAAGGCTTTTAAGCAGTTTCTCTGGAGCTCCCACCTTGTGCTGATCACTGATTTGGGCCCAGCCACACAAGATAAGTCAGTAAAGATGCCTTTGCATTTTTATCTTTTGAGTGGGGTCAGTACAAGAAGAAAACGCGGATAAAAAAGCAAGTCAGGTCTTTTGTTTCAAGCAGTACGTGAACAGTCCTCTTGCAAGGCATGTTTCCTAGTAACAGCAAAAGAAGAACAAAAATACTTCTTGTCTTCAGAAAAAGAAATTGGGACATGCTCTACAAAAGCTAGTTTTGTAAGGTGGAAGGTTAAATTAAAAAATTAGAAAGCGCTTTCAAGTTTTGACTTTTCAGACAAGCATTGCCCCTTGCCCACATAACTTATTTTTTCTCTAATAAGGAAAATGAGAAGAGTGATTTGTGAAAGCAAAATGAAATTTTGTGCATGTTACTACCATATATGAAATCAGCGTATTAGTAGGGTGCCTTATTTATTCTTACATTCATTTCCAGTTTTTATGTTCATACAAAACCAATGAGCAATAAACAGTGTATTGAGCATTATATTGTTAAAATTGTTTGGGTACAGTACTGTTTAAAACTCAGCATCAAGTATTAATAAAAATAAAACCACTTACATTAAAAGCACACCTGCCTGTTTAAATAAAAGTAACATGATGGCAGAATTTCTGTCTCTCTGCACTGCCTTATTTCATTTAGGTCTAATCCCATTTACAAATCCCCATGAAACATTCCTCTTTAAAGCTATGTCTAGCAAATGTCTACAAAGTTGGGTTTTTTCCCCCAAATGTAGAGTGTTCTTCCTTACACCCCATTAGGGAAAATACATTGTTCAAAGCACAGTGTCCAAAGTGGCAACAATCAAATTTTACTATGGATATCTTCAAGCTTTCCCAATCAGATTTTCTGAAACTTATAATGTAGACACCTCGGTTCTTGGAGGGGACACACAAGCTAGCAAGAAGTGCCATAAACATTTTTGCTATGCAATATCTTTGTACCTTACACACAGTTTCACCAGCGAGCCAAAATCCAGAATTTTCCCTCTATTCAAAACAGTGTGAATTCATAGGGTCTTTATTTGGTTTTACATGCGATTGGAGTATCCAGACAGCAACAGGGATATGAAATGTTGGAGGTGGGAGAAAATCGTTAGTTATCAATGTAGTCATACTGGAAAGATGGAGTATAATGAAAATGAAATTCCAGGTCACAAAGGTTGCAGACACCTCTTAAAGAAAACTTTCTTCCTAGTTCAGAATCACACAGTAGCTGAAGTTGGAGGGGACCTCTAGAGATTGTCTAGTCCAATCCCTCTGCTCAAAACAGGACATATTACATACATGCTTCAGAACATCCACCTCTTCTCAATTTGCTCTTGGGAGTCAAGGCAAGGTACTGTTCTTTTTATCTATGAGGCCTTTGGTCACCCAAGAGCCATCTGTGACCTTAGCTGTCTTAGTACCAGATCATAAAGACCAAGATTTTAAGTTGTAATTTATTATGTCAACTCTTGGCAAACAGAAAAACTGAAAATTTCAAATAGAAAAATATGGTCCTATGAATGCAGAGAAACTAACCCATGGTATATATTTCACGCTGAACAGAAGAAGGATTAATGCTCTTTTTAGAAACCAAGACATCTAACAGCACAGTTTACCAGACTTAGCAGAATGGGCTATGGAGGACAGTCTACAACTCTACAGGAGCTGGTGTCAAGAAAATGTCAAAGCACTGGTCACTCCAGGCAGGTCAACATGGTCCTGTCAATATGGCATTGAGTATCACGCTTCAGGCATCAACATGCTGATTGTAGCAGAGCGTGATCACTCCAAGGCCTAGACTGACCATTACAGAGATTGGAAAATGGCTCCCTTTTCAAGAATTCCTCCCCAGATGTGGTTTAGGAATCTTCTCCTTACCTCTTCCCTGCTGCAGGTTGCCATTTCCAAGTGAGATCTAGTAGTCAACTGTTTCAGCCCTTCAAGTCAACAGAATGGAGCAGCTTGCTTAGCAGTTCCCAAATGAACAGCCCCCTTCCGTTTTTTTCTGTAATTGTCTAAGCCCCTATGCACCACTCACATATCCACTGTCTGGCCTGACCCCAAGTCTCTGCATACCAGCTGCCAGCCTTCCCTCCAGATATAGCTTTCTATAGTCCTTTCTATCCCTGCTCCCCTCATCCCCTCAAAAAATCTCACATTCAGCACGTGAGCAAACTGGACAAGTCCCAGCCCATTTTTTTTTTCTCCCTCCCTGCAAAAAGAAAAACACCAAAGCAAAAAAAAAAAATTGCTCCAATTCCTCCCCCCCTCCATTTTCAACATTGGCCCCCTCCTTTCTTAGCAAGATCCCCTCTAAAGCTCTTTAAATCCAGGCAGTCAAGGTGCCCTCCAACCCCTGTTGTCCCCCATGTCATCTACACAGGAATTTCATAGAGGAACTACCTCTTTCACCTACAACTCCTACAGCTACCTGGCTCATGCCAATGACTCAGACTTGCCACGAAGAGGACTTTAGCCATGCACGTGGTGCTCACGAGCAAGGACACCGTGCTTTCCCTGGGCCGCTTCAGCTCAATGCACCATCACCCTGCAATAAAAAGAGGAAACGTTCGTTCCCCGAGTCACCGAGTTGCCATCACGCACAGGTACCCTTCAGCCTGAGCCACATGCTGTAGTTCTCATCCCAGGATGCCAGCTGGTCAAAAAGAGCCTTAGAATGCTCAAGGCAATGAAGAAGAGGAAGGTATAAAAAAGCCTAAGAGAATCACACATGCTGGATCCACTCCCCACAATAAGCTAGTGGTGCTTCTTACCAGCCAGTAAAATAACTCCTGCAGCCAACCTGCTGTAGAATATCCTGGCCATAGGTTTTTTAAAAATTTTAATTCCAACAGAAGAGAAGGAAAAAATCTGGAAATGCACTAGCACCCACAACAGCCAGCAGTTTTCACTGGCAAACATCTCCTCCTCTGAGGGATCCGATTTTCCTGCCTCTTTCTTTCTACTGGAGATGCAAAAATCAGCCTCTTCCTTCTTCCCAGATGAGGATAGAGGAACTTCTTGAATCTGCGGAATGGATGGAAATCAGGGCCCTATGCTGTCTCAGCTGCTTGTCAGTTCCTTAAAGATTCTATATATTTAGTGATTAGAAAACCACTAATTTAAATCAGCTTCACATGTCGCCTTAGCTAGCCTGTCTGAGGCATTCTTCTGATGCACTATGAGTGCCTGCAGGGTTAATTACAGCTGAGAGGTTTAAGCAGCTACTGCCTCTTGGTTGTCAGTCACCACCTCCTTGCTCAGACGAGATGTCTGATAAGCAGTAGGACAGGCTGGGAGTGTGTAAGCATGTCAAATGAGGCTGCAAGATCTGTGTGCTAGCAGGACTGCTGTGACTGAGCTTGGGATCAAGAGCTCAATCCTGTAACTACCTAGACTGCCCTAAGGCTGCAGTTTCACAAGCAGCTGCCAATGTTATCAGCTCCCTCATGCCAAAACGGGAAGGCTTGCTCTCTCTCCTCCCCTGCCGTTTCTGATTCCAATCCTATGGTCCTCCGCCTTTCTTGCCCTGGCAGAATATGATCCAGTTTTCCCACTGGGTTATTTTTTTGCCAGCTCAGTAAGTTAAATTTGCTTGCCTAGAGGGGTCCCTCAGGTGCTAGAGAGCGGGTGGCTATGAGGTAAGGAGTTGGAGCTCACTGCTGACAGTAGGGAAAGAAAATGGACAAAATAGTGGGAGAGGCTTCCCCTTTTTGGTGACATCTCTTACACAGGGTCACTGCATCTCCTGAAGCTGCAGCCCAACAGGACACTCTCTGATGATCCATGTATCAGCTGCATTATTGCTCCTGTGAAAAAAGGCATAACCTATAAGCCAGTCATTTTTCACTTAGCTGAAGTCCAGAGGCACTCCAGCAGTATTACAGTAGTGGTAAACAAGGCTAAATTAACACAAAGTCCTCTTGGGGTTAAATCTGCCCTATCCACATGCTCCACCTCTGCAAATGTTCCTCTTCCCTCCCCAGGTCCCCTACTTCTACAGCAAATCTGTGCCCAAGCACTCCTGTTCATACTCACCACAACTTCTGAGAGTGAATTTCTGTAAAGTTTGTGTTTTTTCAGCAAAGTGACATTTGCTAGCAAGTTCACGCTGACATCAGTGCTCAAAATGCTGCCACCTTCTGTGGAAAACTGGAAATGTACTCATATTCTATCCCATGAATTGAGTTTTTCAAAGTTTTGGAATTTAATGCTTTATAAGAATGCCTGCTTCTTTACTACTTCCCTGCTGTACAGCAAATTACTATTCCACAGAAGACTGTGAGCAAATCTAGCTTTACTTGCTTCATGTTCCTAAGAAAGAGGGATGGGAAAACATCACGTTAAATTTACAAAGTTAGCAATAACATAAAGAAATGCTTTTATCATCTTCCAGGAAATTTGCAGGCAACCCAGTGATTAAAGTATCCTTCATGTGGAAAGTATTCTGCAGGTTACTGTAGGAGAGCAGGACACCACATGTTGCTGTGTTCATTGTAAAGTCACAGCAGACTACTGTGCATTAGAGAGGAGCTGTTATAGGGAGTTATAAATAACATTTCCTCCTATCAGCTTTTTAAAAAACTGCAGCTGCTGAAAATTTCCATTTGTCTAGGACAAACTGTGCTTCAATTTAGTGTGTCCAGAAAGAGGACTTATCAAGGAAGGCAGTTAATAAAAGAGACAAAAAAAAATTTACAGGCAGAACAAAATATCTCCAGGTAATTTGATCCATATATAAAAATGTTTACCCTATTCAGCAACTTGCCTGCAATTTCCAACAACTGACCCCATAAATGTAAATAGCTATAGAAATCAATAAAATGTTTGGAAGATTATAAAAAAGGCCTAAAAAGTTTATTATAAAAATCAAAATAACCACTTTTTAAATACTTCAAACATTAACAAAAGATTATTTGCAGACTGTTTACACTGTGTAACTTCCAAGTACTAAAATACTTGTGTGGTCTGTCTGTTACATCAGCAAACTGCAACCAGAAATCTGTACAGGAAATCAAAATCTCTGGGAGAAACCCTGTCACATGCTGCCATTCAAAAACTTTTCTTCTAACTTCTTTCATGGTCATTTACTCGTTGGCAAATACCAAGGTTCACCACGCTGTTCTCCAGTCATTCTGATACAGTGATGTATACGCATCACTATGTAAATTTACAGCCAAATAAACTGAGACTGTGTCTATATTAGCAAGTAGAACATACTGATAGGAGTGGGTATGCACAGCAAAGCTACTTAATGTTGAGATCCTGATACACATACTATATGCATTTCAGGTAGGATGTACTTCAGGTCAGCCCTAGCCTAGTAATATGGATGGAGTGCACTAGGTACACATGAGGTATCTCTACATCAATATTCCAGTTAGGAACAGCAGCACACTTTTGAAGGAAACCTTCTGACTGCTCCCACTTGTCATGCAGGGTCTTGCGGTGTGCATAATGGATTCCTTCCGAAGGAAACCAAGCCAACAGATACATCCTCAGAACATACTCAATGCGTTCCAACCCTAGCAGTCACTGCATCCATAGGACTAGACTAAAGCTGGCCCGGACTGGCATGTCAGTGGTGTGGATGTCAGATCCTCAGCTCCCCTTCTTTCGCTCAGAGCTTCTCTTACTTGCCAATGTAGACATAGGCTCAGACACGGAAACATCCTGAGGCAATGAAGCCACAACGTAAGGTTAGATGAGGTACAAATCCATTACCCAGTGTAGTAAGGACAGAAATATCCCAGAGAATGGAAAAAAATCACAAATACATGGTTATGCTATAGAATGAGTTGTGAAACACAGTGCAGAACACAGCTTTTAAAACTGCTAGCTAGCATCTGCAGGGTTACTACCAAACTTAGGAAAGCAAACCTCACTGGACTCAAAAAGGCTGTGAACTGTGACTGAGTGAACTCATTGCTCTGGAGAGAGAAGCGGACACTGCACAGGACCAGGACACATCAAAAAAGCCTCTTTAGTCTCCGAGACAGACAAGTGCTCATCCTCCTTTTACGCTCAAGCAACATACACAGGCACAATACCGCACCTGCGTTAAGGAGACTGACTGCTGTCTGTGCACCTAAAGCAAAGCTGATCAGCAGGAAATCCCCAGTAACCCCCAAATGTATCTCTATATCCTTAAGAGAAGTTTCCAAAGGTGGTGTTAAGAGTGGAGATCACTTCCAGTACAGCACCAAACCTATCTTTAGAAGGATTTCCAAACATATTTGCAAGAAGTGGCCCACAAACACTTAGGAAACACTGCTGAGCACATGCTGCTGTAACACCACCATTACCAGGAAGTGTATGACTTGGGGAGATTTCTCACTTTGCATTTAGCTGTGACTGCCCGTCATGAGGTGTCACTGGCACACTGCAGGCCATCACGTAAGTCACTTCGTCACCACCGGTCTGTCAGTACGCGGTGCCGCTTTCCCCCTCGTTTTTGGCAGGCGAGGAGCCTAATGGCAGAGAATGGGGCTTACCCGGGGCCGGGCCAGAGCCGGCTGAGCCACCGGGATAACGCCGCCAGGCCAGACGGGACGGGGACAGCGCTGAGGCGGTGGGGACAGACCTCCCGCCACACCGAGGGTCCCCAAGGGCGGGCGAGCGGTGCGGAGGCCCCTGCGCACTCCCATGCCTCCGTCCCCTCTCGCAGGCCTTTCCCTCCGCGGCGCCCGCTGCGCATGCGCAAAAGACACCGCGCCCGACACCCGCCGGAAGTGTCTCGTCTCCGGCGGGGGGAGGCTCGAGCGGCGGCGGGTAGGGCGGGGCGGGGCTGCCCCGTGCCCGGATGTGGGCAGGCTGGAGGTTCGGGCTCGTCGCCGCCGCCGCCGCAGCTTCGCAGGGTGCGCGAGCCGCGCTCACTTCGACGCCGCAGCCTGCGCGCGCCTCCGCTCCCCCACCCGCGCCCCGGCCCCGCGCGCGCGTGCGCGCCCCCACCCCCCTGTCGCGCGCCTCCGCCCCGCCCCCTCCTCCCCCTCCCTCTCCCCCCACCCCACCCCCCGCCCCGCCCGCAGCTGGCGAGGAGGGCGGCTCGCGCTGCCGGCACGTCGCTGACACTCGCGCGAGGTAAGCGGCCGCCTCGCGCCGGTGGGGGGGCACGGGGGGACGAGGAAGTTTGCCCCCGCCCCGCGGCTTCTGTCAGCCTTTCGCCCCCCGCTCCGTGAGCGGTAGCCCGTCCTCGGGCGGAGAGGTGCCGTCTGCCCCCGCCTCGGGGCCGAAAGGCCGGCGTCCCCTCCTCGGGCCTCCCTCGCCGGCCGCGGCCCGGGCTCGGGCCTGCCTGCGGCCGCCGCTGTCTCCGCGATCGCGGTGGGAGTGAGTGGGCGATACCCTCTCGCCAACTGCTCGCGAGTGGGAGCTGGGGGGAGGGGGAGGGGGCGCGCCCTGCGGGGTACGGCTGCTCCTCCGCAGCCCCCGCTGTGCCGCTCGGCGGCCCTTGCCTTGGCCTGAGGAACTCTCGGCCAGGTTTAGGGGCTCCCTGCCAGGCCCTGCTCCAGAAGGGTTGTGACGGCGGGGCGCTGAGGCGGATGACACTGGGCCACGCTTGGAGGCCTTCCCTTTTCTTCCTTCCTCTTGAGTTCCGTCGTAGGGTCTCAGCCGGCAGCGAAGGCGTGGGGGCTGCGAGGTTCTGTCGCGGCCGTCACTGGGAGAGGCTCATGCGTGGGATCCAAGCGCCCTGTCAAGCAGGTGGGCCCCCAGTCTCAGCAGAGACCAAGGGCTCGCCCCTGCCTTAAGGACTTGAGGGTGTGGGAGCTGGTGCTTCTGTTTTTCCTCTGCTTTGTGCACCAAAACCTTTGATTGTTGAGTAGTTTGTTCTTGTACTTCTGTGTCTTCCCTTCTTTCCATAATCTGGCTTTTACTAGAGGGGACTTCTTCAGGGCAGAAACTGCCAGTTCTTGAATGTCTGGAAAAGTCCTTGCTCTGCTGTGCAAAATATTAGTAGGAAAGCAATGACTAGTAAAGAGCTGGTTCTCTTTGTGGGAGGAGAGTGTACTTGTTAGTGTCCTGAGAGGCAATACCGGTGAGAGCAGGATTATATTTTCCGTTTTGTACTTTAAAGTCTTTCCTGAGTATGCCATGTCATGTGGCCGAGAGTGACGGTGATGTCTGTGTATGTCTGGGAAAAAGACCAAGACGGTCTATGTGTATACAGTATGTGTCACGGTGTTCTTAAATTCTGAACGGCAGTGTTGTGCTCTAAACTAAGAGAATATAAGACTGAAGACTTATTCAGCTGTTATTTTCAGGGTGAGTGGCTATACTGTGGCTCTGATGGATAATCTTTGACTAGTGGAAACCCGTAGGCTTGCTAAGCGTCATGGAGCTCATGAGCTATTAGAAGTAAGGCATACAAATTCTGTTACTGGTTCCTTAGGGAGAGATGTGGAAATAGCACCATGAAAAGTGCTATTAGAGATTTCTTCCCTGGATAGAATTAAAAAAACATATCTTGAATATGATTCGCTGGTCATGCAGCTTCTTTAAAGGAGCAAGTCAGAAGACAGCACTGTTGCCTGGAATTTGAACATTATCAGTCTTGCATGGTTAGAAGTGTCTTCATAAAAAAGTGGATAAATGAAAATGAGTTTAAGGACAATTTAAAATCTGAAAGAAAAGAAAAAGTACAGCTTTAATTTTTCCTTTTGTATAGTGAGTAATTAATAAAAAGAGCATAATGTAAGTATCTTTCAAATTGTTAGAGAAAGACATGCATTTGTCAATACTGGAAGGCTTACTGTAGTTGTAATAAAATGAAAGTATCTGGTCTGTCTTGTACAACTGGTAACTTAAAGTTCCTGTTTGACCTTAGAATCTGTCAAATTAACATCAGATTAGTTAAAGTTTGAAAAGTAATATAATTTTGTTACAGAAATATAATCTCTTTGTCAGTCTGTCAATGGCAAAAATAGATAATTCTTGACCTAAAAAGGTGATATGGAAGTTCTGAGTGCTGAGTCTTCCAGTAAACTTAATTTTAAAAAGATATTAGTGAAACTTTGCTGAACAATTATTACTTATGCTATAATACAAAAACAGTGTCTTTGAATAAGAGAACTTAAAAGTTTCAGAAGCCACAAATAAATGTGAAAGGTATGATCAACTGAATCTGTGAAGACTTTTTAATGAGGATCTCTGCTAGTATTCAGACTCTTGTGCAGATTAACTTCTGCATTGTTAACACCATTCCAGCTCTCATGAAGACATCATCTTTAACTGCCCAAGTCAAATGTCTCAAATAATGCTACTTTCTAGGCTTTCTGTCTCTGAGTTGTAGCTTAAGTCATATTAGAAAGAACAGTTATAGGTGGCTGCTGATGTCTATGAAGTTCTGCAGTAGCAGCCACAAAACTTAGTAGAGTCTAATGGATTTATTCACTGTTGCTGTGAGGCACAGGGTTGACAGCAGGCCCACTTTTTCGTGGGCTGTGAAAGAGAGCAGCATACTATTTTCTGGAAAAATGTGAAAGGCTGAGAAACTTCCTTTCAAATGGTACTATTATTTGCCACCTTTCAAAAGGTAAAAGGGTAATGCTTAAGACCGCAAAATGCCAAAAATTGCTGGATATGGAAATAAAATTTGTAGGGTTTTGTTGTTTTTTTTTTTAAATTGATTATCAAAGAAACTTTAAAGCTAAGCATTATTTGAAGGGATAAAGAGGGTGGGAATGCCAAATTCAGAGTCTGAGAAGGAAGTTAATAAAGTGCTTACTGCATGAACATTTTATATTCTTCATAGGTGGCATGAAACGTCCTGTTCGTAAGCATATACATAAGGAATGCTCTTGGCACACCTTGATAAGTTACTTTGGCCTAAACATCGATTACCTCTTGTAAAAACCTGTAAGTAAAATAAATGTAATTTGATTTGAGATTGCTTTGATGATTTGCTTTCTGATCACAGTTAGCGTGATCGGCCTCTAAAAGGAAAAGTGAGTATCAATTACCTTATTTTGTAAACCAGGCAAATCTTTGGTTATATTAACTGACAAGGTAACAACAGTTGACAAAGACTCTGAAAGCTGAATCAATTATTGTGTTTTACAGAAATGGCAGCTCAGAAAAGGAAGTCTATGTTAGTAGAGCCTTCTGCTAAACGTCCAAAGCTGGACAAGAACAGCAAACTGTCATCAGCGAAGAAGGAAAAAGAGGTGTCAGATACAAAACATGTCTCAAATAAATCAAAGCCAAATCGGTGCGCAGTGCAGGAGAAAACTGTACTCAAAACCTCTGTCAAATCAAACAGGTCAGTGACAAAAAAAAAAAGTAATTTTTCTAGGTTATCTTAATAGACTAAATTAGTGCAGACACAATCTAAGCAGAATGAATTTGAGTTAAATATACAGCTAAATAGTAACTAGTGTGAAGATCAGCCTTAAATCATTAAGTATGATATCTGCTACATAATCTTTTTCTGGAACCATGTTAGTGTCTTGAAATCCAGAAAGACTTCCTCCCAAAAAGTTTCTGAAGCAAAAATAAATCTAATACTATATAAGCTAATACTTCATTTGAAAGCCACAAGTGTCAACAATTAAAAACTGCTAGAGATGTTAAAAAGCATTCATCTGGGGTTCATAGTTCAGTCTTGCCATGCATAAAAAACATTAAGTTCTACACTTAAGAGTATCCAAGTGGAAGTGAAGTGTTTTTAGAATGATTCTAGAGAAAATTATTCTAAAAGTTGAGTGTGTAAGATCTAATCTTTTAAAAAAGAAAAGGAGAAAAAAAGGCAGAGGTTCGTAGGAATGAGAAGTGTCTTATGACAAATTCTGCTTTCTGGATGCTGAAAAAATAATTATTTGAATCTTTCAGTGACAACACCAATGAACCTGAACTAGGAACACGCATGACTACAAGATCATCAGGATTCAACTCGAATAATAAACCAATACCTGACAAAAAGGTCCAACAGCAGCCTAAATCTACAAAAAATAAGGAGGTATGCCAGAAAAAATCCGTGCAAGAAATCCCTAAGTCAAAATGCATAATTGCACCAAATGAGCCCACAGTAATGAGGAGATCACAGAGACTGCAACAGTTAACACATTTACATGTACCAGCAAGATCCCTGCGCAACAGAGAAGTTAAAGAAGAAAAAGCATTGGAAGTTAAACAAAGTAGCCAGGCAAAGAGACCCACTCACAGTGTTGCAGCAGCAGTACTTAAATCTGCTGGAGAGGGAATGGAACAGAAAAACACAAAAATAAAACCAAACAACACAAATGAGGATAAAGAAATACATGTAGAAGTGACCAGCTCTCTGAAAGAGAAAAAATGTAAAGTAGACAATAAAAATGGTAATTCCAACAGCCTTCAACATAACCTTCAAGGGTCATCATTTTGTCCTGATGAGAGTCTTGAGGAAGTTAAGAAAGACCAAACAGGCCCTGTATCTCCTATTCCTAGCAACAAAAAGAAAGTGGAAACAGATTCTCTTAAGCCAAATTCTAAGACGGTAACTAAGGAAAAGCAACAAATGCATCAGAATGTAAAAAACAGTACAAAACCAAAAAAGATTTCACAGCCATCTGTAAGTGAAACAAATGTGGCTGATCAACCAGAGAATGATGCAAAATCCAAAAGAGTAAGCATCCTTGAACTTTGTGAAGAAATCGCAGGTGAGATTGAGTCAGATACAGTAGAGGTCAAAAAAGATTCCCCTAATGCTGAGTATAGAAAAACAGAAGAAAAGCATGCCGAAATACCGCTTCAACAAAGTGAAATGCTTACTCAGAAAGAACCTAGTCAAAGTACTCAATGCAAACGTTTTTTCCCTAGCAAAAAAGGAATGCCTGTCAAATGCACTCTGAATGGTAGAAATAACTCCTCAAACAAAAACTCTAAATGGACCAAAATTAAATTACTGAAAGCTAGTAACATGAAACAAAGTAACTTAAATTCTGCAAATGCCCTCAAGCTTTCTTTGTTAAAAGATTACCCTGAAGTTTCAGAGGCAAGTCAAATAGCTGCAGAAACAGAGCTTTTAAAGGCACAAGGCAAGCTGTCAATAACAGGACTCTCTGAGAATGAAAATGCAACTTGTGTGCAGGAGAAATCAGATCCTTCGTCTGAAAGAGCTGGAGCTAAAGAAATAAAACAGCCCACAAAGAGAGGTGCAGAAAATGGTTTGTTGAGTAATTTGACAAAACATTTATGTGATCCAAGACCAGATGAGGTAAGTAATTTTAATTACAGCATATGGTGGGAGGGTGTTCCCAATCTGTTCTGTTTTCTGAGAATGCCATGCTCAGAAAGTTTGTTTTAACAATGACTTTATTTTACAGTAACTTAAAATTTTCAAATGTATTAAAGATCCTTTACTGGTGTGTTGTCATAGATGGGATGATAGTAAGCTGGAAAATGAATCTGTTCCACCCTGCTAAGTTCTGTAGTTAACTAAATGTTGATCAATAAAATTTCCTGCTGGAGCCAGAGGTTGTACAGATTCATATGGATGCTTTTTGATCACTTAAGCTTGCATAGCTGTTCTGTGCTGAAAAGGTGTATTAAAAGAAATGAGAGGGGAAAAAAGTGTTCTCTATCTGAATAAGCTTCTATTAAAATTTAAGATTTTAAGGACAAAGGTGTTCCGTAGGAAGTATTTTACAAGGTTATATGTAAAATGAAAAAGACTTTTTGCAAAATTAATACCACAAACTTCAATATGGACTAGCTAATCAATTGCATTTTGTTTGTTTGAAATAACATAGGAATCAGAAAACTGGTACTGTATTCGAGATGTTAATACTGAAGTTAACTCAGTGATTTTGTTAATAGGTTAGAGGCATTAAATAGCTTGTGGCTTTAATATTTTCTGGTTTGTTTAGAACTTTCAATTACATTTGGAATCAAGTCTGAAAAGTTCTCCAGTAAAGTATGTTACAGCTCCTAAACCACCAAAACAATTAAAAAAAGAACCTGGAGGAAGTGAACCTCAAGGTAACTGTTTACTACTAATTTTTCTTTTTCTTCTGACCAGTTATATGGGAAGCATAAGTCTTCCTTTCAGAGGAGTGCTTCACAGAATAAGGTACAGTTGGTGCAGAACTAAACTTCTGGGGTTGGAACTGTTCACCAGGGTTTTTATATTTCTTTGTGTGTCACACCCATGGCCACTTTAGTAGCAACAAACGTCCTTTTATCTCTGGGCTGTGTAGTG
Source organism: Buteo buteo (assembly GCF_964188355.1). Classification (NCBI taxonomy): domain Eukaryota; kingdom Metazoa; phylum Chordata; class Aves; order Accipitriformes; family Accipitridae; genus Buteo; species Buteo buteo. The sequence goes on along the minus strand of NC_134173.1, from coordinate 26,628,883 downwards.
GGAGAGAGAGGTGTCTGGTTTTACTACGCAGTGCTGATTTTAGTGCATCTTTGTGCTTTATGCATGAATATTTTAATGCTTAAATATGCTCCATTTGAGTAAAAGTGAAGTAACAACTTTTAAAACAAACAAACAGAAAAAACCCAACTAAATCCTTTCCTCTTCCATGTAATAAAGTAGTAAAACTTCCACATTTCAATTGGGTTCTTCTCTTGGATCGGTTTCTCTTGAGGATTCTCTGTTGGTTACCCCTTCCTTTGAATAAGTATCTGCACTTCATTCTGCTAAATTGTTCTACCTGATCTTGATCAAATTATTGATTGAGTAATCACTCTCCTGTTTTTATTATGTAGTCTTCACTTCAGCCTGTGAATGCAGTTTGTCAAACCTTATGATGAGCATGATGTGAATATTTTGACTCAAGTACATTTGATTAAGAAATATTATCAATGGATCACTAATATGTCTCTTTATTAACTTCCCTCTTGATATTTCATCCTTTTGCTTTTGAGTTTTTGGTTTGTTGGGGTTTTTGTTTTGGTTTGAGTTTTGGTTTTGTTTGGGGTTATTTTGTTTTTGTTTTTGTTTTTTTAATCTGAACCTGATTTTGAGTGCACTGTTTAACTATTTAGGTTTACTAACTAGTTTTTTTTCTTGCCGTTGTAGGGTATTTTTGAAGGGCAAAATATTCCAGCTGTACTGTTAGAGAATGTAAAAATTTTTTTTCTTTCTTTTGCTTTTCTTAATTGTTTCTTCTCCTTAAGTGTTATAAAACACACCTCAGATGGGGGCATACTATACATTTATGATTCTAATACTATGCATAGAGCTATTTATATGGGTGTTGGTATAACCAGATTTAAACTCCCATGTAGTTTCACTACTGGCTTTGTTTAGCTGCTGGCAAACTGCTCTGCAGAACTGCTGTGGAAACGTTGAAGAAAATTCCGTATTTTTTTAAGTATATGTGGAGGAATATCTGAATAATGCTTCAAGGTTGCATCTTTTTTTATTGGCCACAAACAAATTGCAGCATTGTCTTGAATATGTTTTTAAAAATCACAATTCATGTAGATCAAATTACCTTTATAACTAAAACCTTTTTATAATGAGGTTATTATCTTTGATTAATTGTAGGTTTGGCTCCCAAGCAGTTGACGCATACTTCATTTACAAATCAAACTTCTGAAACTGAGAACAGGTATAGTATTTCATATATTATGAAATTACAGTAACCTTCTGTAGAGTTATGAGAGGTTTTATTATAAGACTAACTGTTCTATTGTCTCTCAGCCTCAACTTTCAGTTTCAAATAAGTTGTCCTTTATAAAAACAGACTTTCATTTTACCCAGTTATTAAGGGATGTTTTTATTTTGTTAAGAAAATTATTAAGCAAGATATTTGTTAACTGCACATTTATTTTAAAAAGTAGAATTTAACAGAGTTGGGAAAACATTTCTAATGGTCTTTTCCTCAAATCAGATGATAATGAGAGAGTATGGGAAAGGTTTATGACAGGATTTTCACTTACCGAATGACTTCACTTACTTCTGGAAGAGTTTTCTAATCCTTAAATTATGGGAGTCTTGTATATATGAAATCTTTTTAGGTGGGGAAGAGGGGATTTAATTTGGGATTGTTTGTGACTGCTGTGAAATGAAGGTGTCAGCTGCCATAAAAAAATGATTCTTGTTCTTATTACTATCTAAATTGTTCTTACTGCTAACTAAATTGTTCTTACTACTAACAGTTCAAATTTATGTTTTATCCTTGATCATGTTGACTCTTGTAGTTTTTGAACAATTCTGACATAGTCTCTGGTTTTATCCGATTATAAGCTAAAATAATTCAATAATTTCTTCGTACCTGATACCTTGAACAGCAACATGGTTGGCACAGTGGTTAGTATATTGATACTGTTTTCTATATTCATAATGGAAACAAGAAGAAATGATGCAGTTCATTTTCAGTACATCTATCTGAGGCCAGATTAACAATTCTGGCTAACCAGCCTTTTTGTATGTGTTAAAAAACTCTACTACTATGGAATTTCACAGAAGATGGGTGGTAAGGTAGATGTAAAACTAGTTAAATGAATATTTTTAGATTTTTTCAATAAATATTACAATAACTTTGATTTCTCATATTTTTATTCTCAACTGCCAAACAGCTTTATGGTATCTAATCACATTTATTAACTTTATTAGCTGAATGAGCCCATACTGATTTACTATTATTTGTATTTATATATTTCTTGTGAGAGCTTTCTTACCCTGCTTTCCATAGGCTATCCAAGATTTAAGCCATCATTCTTTCTGTGGTACTCCTGGCACAACATAGAGTAATGTGCATATCTACAATGTAGCTCTCTTTAGGGCTTTGTAAGAAAGGGTTGCAGTGGGAAAAGGCAAACCTTGAAGTAGCTACTTAATGCAAATTTTGGGGCACATGACAGGAATAAAAAAATTAGCTCTGTTTTAGCTAATGCTGTTTTAGAAAGGTCTGGCAAGAGTTTTTCTTTTTGAAAAATTACTGAATTTTGAATATTCAGTAATATTTTGAAATTCTGAATATTTTGAAAAAATACTGAATTTGAAAATCACTGAACTAACCTGCTACCTGTACTACAGCAGCTGCTACGATTAAGTGTTTGGCCCTATATCCTAAGTTTGGTAAGAAACAGAAAACATGTAAAAACCTAGTTGAAGTACGAGTATTTTTGTGTGTGTGTTTTGCTTTGGTGATCTCCACAAGTGTTAACCATTCCTGGAATTAATGTTGTTTTTCTCCTTAATGTAGTAGCGAGTTCATAGAATAACTTTGTTGTTGATGTATTATAGTATTTACCAGTGTTTCTTTCAGTTGTGACAAGAGAAAACTTAAACTGAGTAAGAGATTCCAGTGATATCCATCCATTTATTCCTCAGGTCCTCTTTTTCCCTCTCTTCACTGCCAGTCATTAGAAGAGGATAAGTTAAAACTGAAATTAAGAGATTTATGACATCTGTTGTATACGTCCCACTTATATTTGTGGGAATATTTATATGGTCTGCTTTAGCAGCCTGATATATGATACCTAGAACTAGAAACCTAAACTTTAAGTAGGAAATATGTAGCATTAGGCACCATCAGTCATGCTCTGAAAATGCCTCAGTTAAATGCTTGTGTAATGGTTGTGACTAACCTACCCCACTTGATTATAAATTTAATATTTTAATTTTTTTATTAAAAAAATCTTGTGATTAGGCTAATCACAAACTGTATTTTTTTTGGTTAATCCTTTTATTTCCTTATTTTTCCATTTGAATTACAATTAAAATATATAGGACTGTGTTTTGGGTAATTAACTTGGGTTTGCTTCTCATTAAAGTTTAGCTGTACTACTGATGGCTTTGAGAATCTAGGATGACATGTATAAGCAGTCCCTTTTTTAACATGAAATATATTTATATTTCAAGGGTTCCATTGTCAAATCCTTCATTAGCATCAAAATGCAGTAACTTCCTACCATCTGAGGAACATATTCAGAAGCTAAAAGAAGCAGGGAAAGATGGTGATAAGCAGCTGATCATAGTAAGTAATACCTTTTTAGTGAGGCTTATAGCTACTTGAAGAAATTACTTCTGAATTTGCACTGCTGTGTTTTTACGAACTTGTCTAAAAATCATTACTTATACATACTACTATTACCATTGTAAATGATTGTGAAAGTAGAACCTGTACTAGATTCTTATTCACTGTTGATGGAAAAATGGTGGCAGACAAACTTAACATTTAAAGCTGATTCTTGTTAGAACAAATTTCTGCATTTTTTTAATAGAATGGCTATTCAGTAAAAATACAGTTGTTTTAGGGAGAATGAATTTGCCTTTGCTTATGTGCAAAATCTTTCTTAAAATTTCAGAATTATAGGGGGAGGTGCATCTGGCAGATTGGGTGGAAAAATAATATCAACAGATTTATTCCTGCATCATTCAAATGTCCGTTGTTATGAGACAAAGATATTCCTGTGGATGTGCTCATTTTCACCATAATATTTAAGCAGCAATACTAGTTTCATTATTTGTTCTTACCCTTTTTGCTATTGGCTACCAAATGGAGGTATCTTTTCTAAAATAAGAAAATGCACAATGAGAAGGCAGAGAGTGGCACACAGTCGTTTTTCTATCTTGTAGAATCACACAACCTGATAGTGAAACAATTGGAGGTTTTGGTTGTGTTTCATTTTGTGTTTTTAATAATTCACACATGGGATAATCCTTGAGAAATGAAAGGCTGGAGCTGGGAAGCTACACAGAGAGAGGAATCCAGGCCATTAGGAAGGAGGACTTTGTAGTAAGCTTCTTATGAAATTACCCATCTCACATATATCACTGGTGGTCTTGCTAAACTGCAATTTTTTAATGTAACACATGGATTATACACATGAAATACTAACTAAAATAGAACCAGGTGAATTCTGAACACTATCTTGTTGCCATGTTGAAATATTTTAAAATCAGAACTTCTGAGAACTAAATTGATAAACATATCCTTGACTTGCCTAAAGTGATACAAATCTAGGCACTTGAATGCCCAGTCACAGGGTGATAAAAGAACCATATCTAACATTTAAGAAGTATTTCAGCTATTGCCTCTTTAAAACTCATTTTACCAACAGAGTTAAAATGCATTATTAAATATCTTGACTATATTAAAAGGACTATAAGAATATTCCTTTTCATTTCGGTAAAGCTAACTTAATTTTTGCTCATACAGTAATACAACTTGACTGAAGAGATGCTAGGATCTTTGACAAGAAGACATACAGAACTTTCTGCTTAGCTACTGAGGAGAGAGGTTGTGTAGTTCTCCTCTGCAGTATTCATACAAAGAGATTTTTTGCAACTTATTGACTATGCTGGTAGTATTTGTGTTTTCAGCCCAAATTAGGAGAGTAATATTTTTTCCCCTTGGTATTCAACAGTAAAATTTTTAAGTTATTCACCTAGCAAAATTTTAGAATATAAAGAATGGGTTGTCAATGAAGAACACTAGGGAAAATAGGGGAGACCTAGTTTCTTGTTTTCTGTGTGCATTTCTGGAAAATGCAAGAGTGCACTGTATTTAATTTTTAAATGTGAAAATAACAGCTTCATAATATCTAATATGTTTCAGCACTTCATACAAATGTAATTCACTTTGACTTCATTGAGTTCAGAGTAGGCTTTTTATCATGTTGAAAGGGCATTTTGGTAATGGCTGTAGTTCATGTTACCAAGAGAGCATTAGGTAAGGTATTGCTCTGTTATTCTTTTACCTGGGGAAAAACCGCTTTTAGCATTGTCAAAACATACAGAGGAATCCAAATATTTGTTAAGCCATTTTGTAAAATACTATTCTTGACATTAGTTACTGTGGAGACGAGACATAGTTATGTCTAGAATAGTTTGTGCTAGCATCTGGAGGGCAAAAATTGCTAAATGTGACCTCTAAAGTACCAGGCTTTGCTTGTACAAATACTCAAAAGATTGCGGATTAAATGCACGTAATACAATAAGGTGCCTTTTGTAATTAATAGTTTTGTTTGCAAAAAAATGGTGAATTTCTTAAATGTGGATTCTGAATGGCTGGTGTTTTGTTTTTTGGTTTTTTTTAGGAAATATTTTCAAAGGTGTTTATGTACTTCTGTAATGATCCTCTGAGAACAGAGAAAAGATTCATTTGGTTTAAAAGCTGTTCAGGTTGAAATTTCTCCTATACAGAGAGCAGTCTTACTACACACAGTCAAATTGCTTAAATTAGCATTTATAGTGTCTGTAAAAAATTTTATAGTTAATAGCTAGAAATCATTTTTATTTCAAGTTTCTGCCATGTTGTATTAAAAGAAGCAGTTTCATTATTCTTCCTTACCTTGAGCAAAGTTGGGAAGTCATGCTTTTATTCTTAGCAAGGGACTTTAACTTGCACTTTTTTACACTTTTTTAAAAGAAAAATTAAATGCCTGAAAGGTGCAATTTTGGGCTCTCTACTGTGAGATCTGATTCTTTTGGAGATCCATCAAGCCAGTCCATCTTAATGTACAAGTCCAGTACTTCTTAATGTAGAAGTACAGAATACTACTTTCTTTTTGTAACCAAAGTGGAAAAAATAGTTGAGCTTAGTTTGACTCATCACATGATACACTATCTTTGTTTTGCTGGTTTTTTGCTATTGAATTTTCCTAGCCTTTTTTATTTAAGTTTGACATCTGTCCTTTTAATTGTCTTTACAGTATCTGAGGCTTAAAGTCTGGGATGTTACAATATTGTCTGCGTATTCTAACCTTTTCATTTTGCTGAGCTGTATTTAGAGAGGTGTGATGGTAAAACTAGTCTTTGTTTTCCACAATATGCTTTATTTATTTATATTTAATCCTTAAAGATGTATCTTACCCCATATGATTGCTATAATGAATAGATTGATTTTCTATTTTCTTAAGTAATACAGTCTTTAACAAGCTTTAAGGCTATTTGACTGTAACAGTAATAAAATAATACAACTTCTGTTTGTAGAGGAAATATTTAGTAGCTGTACGTGCACCATTCTTTTTCTTGGTACACGTCATGTAGTTATCTGAGCAGCTTTCAAACACAAAATTATCTTCATTTGGTCGAGGTACAACTAAGACAAAAGATGAGTTGTTTCTGTTTTCTTCGGATTTGCTTGCTGTCACACATCTTAAAAAGCAAGTCTCTTCAGAGTGTAGAACTTCAACTGAAAACAGCAAGGAATCTAATGCCACAACAAACTTCGTAAAACAAACAGTGACAGGAAACAGTGGTGTTCGAAGTAATGTACGAAGATTTAGGTTCAGACCGAGGAGAGTATGATCTGTTTTTCTGGAGGCTAAAAATATGTTATATTCCAAATCTATGACCTGGTGTTTGCAGAAGTAGTCTGTTCTGAATATTTGTGAACTGTACCCTCTTACACTTCATTTAAATGTTCAGTTGGTAGGTTGACAGTTATGTGAAGCTTCATATTGGAAGTTTTATAGAGTAATGCACTAAAATTTTTCTTTACTTTCCAAGTACTTCAATCTGATGTGCAAATACGAGAACTTGAACATGAAATCATCTGTTCCTTTAACTTCCGAAATGGAAAGAAATACAAATGTGCAAAGCATATGTTTTCAATTTTCATAAAATGAGATATGCTTTACATCCAAGTCAAGGAAAGTCAGTTGTTTGCTTCTTGTAAAAATTCTGCTTGCCTGCCAGATCCATGACAAAATTTTGACCATAAAAATAGGAATTGATAAAAGCATTAATGCTACAAAGGAATGTTCTAAATAATGACCTATGAGGTACAGGGATACTTCTTCCATTTTATGCCACTAGGGAGACATGTTACTTTGAAAATTAAGCTAGTCTTTTGAAAATGATACTCATCAGTTTTAGGAGAGAACGTGTAAAAAGAATGAACAGCTAAAGTCACTGGAGTGATAAAAAGATAGTATAGTGTTACAGAGACTTTTCTGTCTTTCTAGAGATCTGAGTTAATGCCTGGATGCAAGCAAACATGATTAAATGTGGATGATCTTTATAAGCATCAGCAAATGCATGGATCAGCATTGCTTGATGGAAGATGCTTTTGATTCTGAGGTTTGAATTGGTGCTATATGTGGAAGTGATGTGCAGGCTAATTGAGTTTACACATTTGGATATCATACTTGGAATTTTTCCTTATGTATATTTTGGTTGAACTTGAACATAGTTTCCTGTTTGACTGAAATACGTAATATATGAAAGAAATATTTTTATTTAAGCTGAAAACACAGTCCTCAGTGGAAATAATAAGTGTAAAAGTGATTTCTTATGACTCTGAAGAGAGTTGCGTAATGATCATTTAAAGCTGCTGGTTTCTTAAGCTAGTATAGTCTGGTTGGCAATTTCTCTGAAGAACTGGAGAATGGCTGTTGGGCAATGTTTTGTTCTTCACATTAGTTAAGTACTGCCTCTTTTCTTTCCTGTAATCCCAGTAAAAACAAGGCAGTGGTTACTGCATAAGTGACTGGAGAGGGAGTTTGGTAGTTGAGAGCAGTCACTCTTCCTTTCTTCCCACAAAAATCTTATCCTTTCGGACAGCTTGCTCTTAGTGGGTGCAGTAATGGCCATCCTTTCTTATTATCACTCCTTCCCATTTCTACTTCACTGCAGCAACCCAGCTTTCTCTAGCAAATTCAGGTGGGTTGTGTTTGATGTCCTTTGTCCTGAAGGTGAGAAATGTTTTGTAAGGTTGGCTGCAGACCTGATACAGGAATTCAGGCACCAAGACTGCTAACATTGTGTTGTGGGTTAACCCTGGCAGGCAGCTAAGCACTGTGCAGCTGCTCGCTCACTCCCCCTAAGTAGGATGGGGGAGAAAACTCATGGGTTGAGATAAGGACAGTTTAATAGGTAAAGCAAAAGTGGTACACGCAAGCAAAGCAAAATAAGGCATTTATTCACTACTTCCCATTGGCTTGCAGGTGTTTAGCCATCTCCAGGAAAGCAGGACTTCATCATGTGTAACAGTTGGGAAGACAAATGCCGTAACTACAAACGTCCTCCCCTTCCTCCCTCTTTCCCTCAGCTTTTATTGCTCAGCATGATGCCATATGGTATGGGATACCTCTCTGGTCAGTTGGCGTCAGCTGTCCCAGCTGTGTCCCCTCCCAACTTCTTGTGCACCCCCAGCCTACTCGCTGGCACAGCAGTGGAGAAACAGAAAAGGTCTCAATGCTGTGTAAGCACTGTGCAGCAATAGCTAAAACACCCCCATGTTATCAATGCTGTTTTGGTCACAAATCTAAAGCATAGCACCATAACAGCTGCTGTGAAGAAAATTAACCTTATCCCAGCCAAAACCAGTACACATTGGAACACCCTCTGTAATATTCTTGAATAATGTTTTTATATGGGTTGAGAACAGATTAACTGTCCATTGTAAATATTGTGCAGATTTCTTTTTTAACTTTTGTGGTTTCTTCATATTGCTTTAGCTAATGACCAGTGAGGATATAATTTCATGATGGATAATGACCCTCTATTTTCATTTTTAAAATATGTGAAATAAAATTAGATACATTACAGTTCTTGAAAGTTTCAGGTTGGTTTATATCCTCTGGCTAAAACAGCTTTTCAGAAAGATGGGTACAGGTGATGGGTTTTTTTTTTTTGGTTGGTTGTTTTTTTGTTGTCGTTAAATTCCATATTCTTCATTTTGAAGTGAAACTTGTTTCTGAGTTGGGTCATGTCTCCTGATCCTCCTGGTCAGCAAGGGGATCTACCCATCAGCTTCAGTCTTGAATGCATCTTTCGTTGAAATAGCATTCTTTGACCTTTTCATTTTCTGTGGAGAGCCCAAAAATCTTTGTGTTGTTCCTTCCTGCTCTTCTTGTATTTCCTTTCCAGCCTGCCTGTTTCTATGGCTGGGTTTTATTCTTTGCTCTGTGAAAAGACTAGAGGAAAAAATAATCTTCCTCTAACTAACACTAGGTAATAAAGAAGGAGGTGACCTAATCTGTGTCTGAAGAGAGAGAAAAGAAAAAAAAAAAAAAAGGCCCCTTTTCATCTCCTACAGAGGCACCAAATGCCTTTTTTGCTTGCAGGGCTCCTTATGCCACATATGGAGGATCAGCAGACATGCACCTTCTCAAAGAAGATATTGGTAAGACTTTTCTTTCTGTCTAACACAGAATTAAGAAACCCTTCTGGAGATTAAGACAACATTGTCGCAATGTTCAGTTACAGTTAGCCTTGAAACAGTGGATCTTGTATATCCTGTGCTTATATTAATGAGGATTGCCTGAGTTGTCGGGAATGCTTAATTGCCATCTACACATGCAGAATTTGCTTAGGAAATAAAAGTATCCTTGCTCTTTATTGTTATAGTTTAGAAAATTGAGTTGTAAATAGAGTAACACGTTTTTCTGCCTGCAACCCCACATTTTCTTAAATATTGCTCTGAAAAACATGTGTCTCAGTTCTGAGAGTCAAACCTCTTACATCTCTTTCTAGTTGTGATAAATTGACAGTTTATTCTCCAGTACCCAGTATCTGATGTTTGCTAAGAAGATTCCCCCCCCCCCAAATCCCACTTTTAAGTTTTTATTTACTCTCCTATGTGGTGCATAAGGTGTTCTTGGGTTGGCTGGGGGTTTTTTTGTTATTCTTCCCTCCCCATTAGGAAGAACTGGCAACCTTTAATGCATTATTATTGTTTGGGAGCACTTTTGCCCTCTTGATGCATGCCCTTTCCAATTTTGCTTATGCAATGACATCGGGTTAAAAATAGTCAGATTCTGTAGATGTTTTGTTAAAGTACAGAAATGCATTCTTCATCATTCCTGACTTTATTTTGCATGTCCTGTTTTGTTGTTGTTGTTGCTGTACTCTGCATTGGATTTACAAAGCTGCTTTTTTTTTTTTTTTTTTGTCTGAAGCATTATGTCCTATGGTGTGGCTTTGAAATAGTACTTCAGTTACACAAAAAGGCTATTTTCTTTACTGCCCTCAGGATACTGTAAAGTATTTGCTGAAAAGTATAGTCAGCATTTGTTAGGGCTACAGAGTTCAAAAGATTGCTTTAGATACTACAATGTCTTTTTTATGATAATTCACATAGATTCTTAATACTAACCTCTGTGTGTAGCCCATTGATACAACTGAATGTGTGTAAAAAATAATATCAGCGAAACCCTTAAAAAACAAAAACCAAACAAAAAATCCACCCCAAAACCCAAACCCACTGATAACTGCAACATCCAAGAAAGTCAGTCTGTAAAATACAATATGGCAGTACTATTCCAGGGAAATAATCTGTTCCTGGAGACTTGCAAAACAGCGTATGTGTCTACAAGGCAAGATGGGATGAGCTAAGGAGTCTGACAACTTTGAGGATATCCTTGCCCCAAATTTTTTTGATGACTTCCTACACAGCTAGGTTTTTTTTTGGCTTGAGATTTTTGGTAGTAAACTAATAGATACTTCGGCTTAAATACCTTTAGCTTTTTGATCATTTGAAAATAAATTGTTTCATGAGACTTACTATAGCACTGATATGTGCTAAGTGTTTTAAGAGTTGCATTATGTAGCTATTTTCTAATTTACATGTCTTATTTTTTTGAAGTATATTCCACGCATCAAAGTAGACTTCCTCTTCGCTTATCCTACCCTAGGTATAGGGGATATGTTCTCCATCTTCAAGATAGGAACTACTGAGTTTGGTTCAATTGGTTCATCTTAAGATAATCGCCATACATCATCCTTCCTGTTGAACTGCCTTTTTTCACCTTTCATGTATAAACCCTTGAAATGCAGTATATATGTTGGTGGCCAGATGGGCCACCTTGCTGCTTTAAAGAAAGTCTGCAGGTAAAGTAAAATGTCTTGGATTCAACTTTTACACCTTTAGAAATTTCATCTTATTCTGACTTTGCAAATCTAACCTCAGGGTTCATCTTTCTTTTTTCCTTCAGAAAATTAATGTACTCCTGTTTCTCCTTCTGTATACAGTAGGAATGTATAAATTGACATACTGTTAAAGAAATAACTTCTCAGATTGAGCTTATTTCTTTTGGCTGAGTTCCATATATGTGCTCTTAAAGAGAAGTTCAACTCTGAATTTGCCTGGCCAGTTGTAGCTTTAATCTTGTGTTGGAAAGAAACTGATACCTACATTTTAGATTTCACTAATAACTGCTTGAAATAAGTTGCTGTTGTGTGGACAACTGAGCTGTCATGTAGCTCTTAGACATACTTAAAACATATCTTTGAAGATGGAAGGAGTAAGAAATGATTCATAAACACTTTTGCTGTGTTGCAGAATGCTTTCTTCCATAAAGTAGGCTTTTTTACTATGAATATTTTCAGCTCTTAGAAAACAAAATTAAGCTCAAGTGATCTGTTTTCCTGCAAATTTTGCACTTTCAATTTGTGCACACAGATAAATTTCCTTTTAAAAAACACCCTCAAGTCTTCTTTTGCTTATACCGTATCCTATTTTAGAATATAAAATAACTTTTTTTTCCTCTATCACTTGTTATATGTGTTAAAATAGATTAAAAGTTACATTTATTGCTGCTTACATAAACTCAATTTCCAAATGTAGTTAAAGAAAAAAATATAATGTATTTGAGCATTAAGCCATCACTTAAAACATGCCATTTTGGCTAGAGACTTCAATCTTACTGGTCTTCTTTTGCTCTTTGCAAAAGGCACTCCCTGCACCTGACACTTCACTCTTTATTAGGCACTGACTCCTTAATCTGAGCATACTTCCAAATTAGTAACACTTTTAATGAATAAATAGCAAAGCAATTGGTACAGAGTAGTGCCCTTAATTTGATAATGGTTATAGAGTAGGAGGATAACCTAAAGGGTCATGAGTAAAATGGTATGATCTTCCATTTGTATTGTAGCTGCTATCCAGTGTCTGAAAAATAAAAGTTATAAACCCTGTACAATTAAGATAGCATGTCAAACATTATTGTTAGCTGTTTCCAAGAGTTAGGACTTAAGTCCTGACAGTATATTAAATGAGGATTTCAATCAATGAAGAGAGGGATAAAAACCATAATGCTATTTGATTGCCTTGAAATACTTGGTTTTCGTAAAAGCCTAAAAGGTGGTGATCAGCTGTTGCGGATTTATTGCTAATTTTAACGATTATTTCCATAACTATTTTTTTTTTTATATTATCCTTCCAAACATTCAGGAAAATGGCTCACATTTGGCCTACCACAAAACAACTCACAACCAAAAGTCAGGCAGCAGCAGAACTGTAGGGGGAACGAAATAGTGTGGGGCTGTATGTGGGAATTTTCTTTGTGGAAGATGATTGTATTTACTGCAAATACGGTAATGAAGGAAAAATTCTGGTTTTTGTATTTCGTAAAATAAAAGAGAAGTAATTTGTTCAAAACTAATGGGGGTGGAGCTAATGTTAATGTTAGGTAGGGTTTGCTCTGTGATTGATGCCTGTGCCTTTTAAGGCTGTGTGGGATTTTGAAAGATGGAATTCTAAATTCTGTACTTGTTCTTTCTCCTGTTTCACTGCATTTTAGCCACTGTGTTGAGTTTCCAGAAGAAAAGTTATAAAAGGCATGTCTGATTAGATAAAAGTTCTGTTGAACTGTATTTACTGTGCTTGCAATTGACAAATACCTTTTTTTTTTTTTTTTTTTTTTTTTCCTTTTAAATAGGATGCGGGACAGAAGAGATTTGGTGCTATTTCCTGTAATATTTGTGGAATGCTTTACACTGCATCAAATCCAGAGGATGAAACCCAACATCTGCTATTTCATAACCAGTTCATAAGCGCTGTAAAATATGTGGTATGAAAACCTTATCTTTTTAAAGACATAAGCATTATCTTTTATTTGCTGTTACTAGTTAAAATTCATATTATATTAAGTTGTGTTTTAATGGATTAGTATCATAGTAGGCTATAAATAATCCACTTTGGGAAATAAGTGTTTTTAAGATCCATGGTAGACAGGTTATGTGTAATGTATAAAAATATTTAGTAGGATAGTGGTGTTTCATTGCCATTGTATTCTTTCTGTTACAATTCCCTAATCTTGGTGGGGGGTGAGGGTGGTGATAGGAAAACAAGGAATGTCACTGTTCTGAAAGTGCTAAATACAGGTTTCAGTACAACTGGTGTTTGTGTTGGCTTAATAGTCAGATAAAGAGCTGATGGTACTGTTTGTGTAATTGTGTAATCTTAGATGACTTCTAAATTACTTTTTCTTAATTATGTGTAATTTGAAGAGAGACTGCCTAGGAATCCAGCTGATACAACTTCATAATGTATTGAAACTTTACTGTATTTATAGTGTGATTGTAATCTTTAAAGTCCAAAGTATGATTCCATAACTTCATTATATGTGCTGTATCTATCTCTTGTATTAAACCTCAGATTTGAAAAATTTTGTACAATTTAAAGTATATTGTAAAATCAGCTACTTCACACTAGCTGATATTACAAGACTTACAGGAAATACCTGTTCACATGTCTGAAATCCAGAATAGAATCCACAAAGTCTATTTTCTTTATCACACATGTTACCTTCAGTACTCTACACTCGAGTAGATAAGACCTCCAGGATAACTGAACTGAGGCCACCAATTCATTTCATGTAGGTACGAAATGGCTGTTGGGCTACTCTTAAATCTCAAGCTCAATTTTATCCACTGTTTACAAATATAAAGATACATCTTCATAGCTGAAGTGTTTGAAACTATCTGGTAAATAGTTCTGGTATTTGTTCTGTTCTTGGTTAGTTTTTGCTGAATAATCCAGACATCTTGAAAGATCTCTTCTGATACGCATTAGCTACATTGTAGGGTGAGACAGGACAGAAAGTGTGATGCAACACAGTACATTATAATGGCAGCATATAATGCATTTCCCCATTTTATTCCTGTTTGTCCATTCTGCCCTCCTCCCTGGCCCCCGCCCCAAGTACTTTCAGATCTTGAATGTTACCAAAGATGTAAACATAATTTACAGAAGATGGTGTTAGTTCTTTTGGGCAGAAGCTGGCAGATGAGTTCAGTAGTTACTTAAAGCTGCTATGTTCACGTAGGTAGGAAGCTGCACTGAAGTATTTTGGAGGTTGAAAGAGCTGAAATTTCTCACTTGTATGTATATCTAGAGTAACAACATGATGAACTAAATAACTATGTATAAAGTTAGGTATGCTTTTAAGTTGAGAAAGTTTCCCTATTGTTTTTCTCAGTTGTTAGGCATCTTTTTAAAACTTGACACAATGTGTACTTAAGCAAATTATTTGTATTGTCAGTTCAGTGAGTAAACAGTTCTATCTCTGAAATCTTTTAAGATTCTAGTTGTGTTTTGTGACATCATAGACAACTACAGAGGGATGATTTAGATGGTTATTCTAGAATAGAAACTGTAGAGTAAGAGGCAAAGGAAGGAGTCTTATGAGGCTTTAAATTCCCCTCACCTGATTTTTTTTTTCTCATAATAATTTGATTGACACTCTGTTTTCTGCATGGGTAAGTAACTTTTGCCATGCTAAATAGATAAGTCTTTAGCACTAGTCATTTGACCCATAGTCAGTGGTTCTTGGTTGATTGTATTGTGGTAATGTCCATGACAGAAACTTCCTTACCTCTTCTTAGAAAATAATTGAATTTCAGATCACCCTTCTTGCCAGTGAATTAGTACACCAAATCTCTACTTGTTAATTCTTAGTCATCCAGAAATACCAGAAGAATGATTGCTAGTTATCTTAGGTTTGCTAGGAGGTTTCTAGTGGGGATTGTTGGGAGGATGGCTTGGAGGTGTGATATGCTTGGTTTCTAGATATTTGTGTGTAGTTACTGTGTTGAAACTATAACTACCTTCCTTTCCCTGACAGAAAGTGTTAACTGGACAGTAGCATCATGGGTTTTAAAAAAAATTGTACTAGAGAAAGTCTTGGTAAACTTCTTGGTTAGACTTTCTGGTCCAGGAACATCTGGTCTTGGTGACCTTGGTATGTTACTTTACTAGCTCTCCAGATACTCTTTTTTATGTAGTTAGTAGATTTGGTATTATTGTTGATTTGGAGGCCATTCTAAGGTATCTTAGAAGCATTTTTCATTCTCTTGTCATTCATATTTTTCATGCCATATGATGCAGTCCCAGTCTGACTTGAGAAGACTTTTCTCAGTTTTTCCTCCCTTTTGAGTGTCTTGTTACATGCCTAGTAGTTCTATTAATGATTCATTTCACAGAATCACAAAAAGAAAGCCTATATACATTACCAAGCTAGAGCTTCTTACTGTGAACTGTGAAAATGGACTTTATTGTTAGTGTCTTTCCCACCTGCATGCAGCTGCTTTGTGGGTTTTTTGAAAGTACTGAGTAGCCAGAAGATAGTTTCCATGTCTTCAACAAAATATAATTTTGTTTGTTTTTTTTTTAAAGGCCTATCTTGTTTCTTTTAGTAAAAATTTCTTTTTAGGTCTCTCTAGAAATTCCTTGATGGCCCCTAGAGGTAGGACAGGCTAGCAAGGAGATGGTATTGGGATACTTATTTTGTCATGGATGGCTGATAGAGACAATAAGGAAATTTTAGGCCTTCTGTGGAGAGAGAAAGTTTGGCAACTTCAATGACATTTTCTAGATTTAGGAACAGAATATTGGCAAGGACTGAATGAGTTTTCTGGAGGGTGCCATTTGCTATTAATAGAAGCATGCAAATTGAATAAGCAAGAAGGTAAGGTGGTCAAGGGTAGTAGTGGAGCAGGAATAGATTAGTGTGAGAGATGTCCCCTACTGCAGACAAATGTAGGAATCTGTGTCTCTATCCTTCTGGTTTCAGACATCTGAAAGTCTCCAGAAAAAATATGCCATTCTAGCATGTGTGTGCATTGAGTGGTGACATATACATCAAGTGTTAACTCCAGTGGGATGGATAACTTTGTGGGATGGATACGTGGTTCAGTTTTATGAAATCCTTTAGCTGTGATCCCACACAATATTAGTTGTGTATCCTCTCTGTGATACCACATAGTATCAGCTTAGTATTTCTGTAAATTTTTTTTAAGAACAAGACGTTATTTTTAATGATGCTTTTAAGTTGTACAGCCAGAAACTTAAGTTAGGAAATGCCTGTGGATTCAGGTGCCTGATGTGAATGCAGTTAATGTGTTTGTATTTCAAGCTTATCCTCTTAGTTAAGAGTATCTTGAGCTGAAGAAAGTGGAAGAAGGTGTTATGTGAGCTAATGTCTAATCTGATAAGTTTTTAATTGCTATTCTGCTGTAACTGCATGCAAGCCCGTCTGTGAGATTCCTATGATTTTCTGATTTAAAAAAAAAAAAGAAAAAGAAAAAGCAACATTTGACTTCTTGGGGCCTTAGGTTAATAGAATATTGGGATTCAAGATGATGATGAACTTCATGTCATCTTAGAAAGATTTCATGCTTGTTTTGATTTGCATTAAATCCAAAAGTGATACATCTATACAATATAAAACTTCATAATATTTCAAATAAAGTTCTTACCGTTAGCTATCTTCTGTGAGAATCTTAGTTTTAACAGAGGGTTGTGTTTAGTAGTTACATCGAAGGATCTTAATGTGTTCTACAGTTAAAATCTCATTCTCTGTATTACGTTCATAGGAAAAAGAGGCAGAATACCTGTAATTTGATGAAGGAGTCAGGAAGAAGAATGTAGTAGACCCATTTCTCTGCTACAAATTGTCAAGGATAAAAGTGCACAAAATTTCATACTAAACTTGATTATTAGGGGAAAATTTCATGAATACTTTTCTTAGTGAAGACCAAGAATTATACAATATTAACCACATTTTCCTCACTAC
Organism: Buteo buteo; assembly: GCF_964188355.1. Lineage (NCBI taxonomy): Eukaryota > Metazoa > Chordata > Aves > Accipitriformes > Accipitridae > Buteo > Buteo buteo. Next base: position 26,611,538 of record NC_134173.1, on the reverse strand, counting down.
CTGAATATTTTTGAGGAAAAAATGGTATAAGAAAAAAAAGTCACCAATTTTCATGTATTTGTATTCATTTGAGAAATAGGGAGTACAGACAAGCCAGAACTGACATATATAGAAAGATACCAGGTTTGCTCTCCCATTTCCTACTCTAACATAAGAACTTTTAAAACATGAGGAGGTGCATCGGAAGCAGTCTATTGCGTCTTCTGACTTATGCTTTTAAAGACAAATCTACATCAGAAATAATTTTAAACTATAAGCAGAACATACTTCATGTGAAATTGAGTACTGAACATTTCAGTTACTGTGTTATTAATGTTGGAGCCGTCTTTACAACTGTATTCTACATCATTCATTATATATATACATAATATCCAGCGAAAGCAATGCACTACACAGTGTAGTGGTAATTACTGTCTGTACTATTTCATGATGTCATAGCAATTGCTTGTCTGTATTGCCCTTTTCTGAATTATTTCTTTTGTAATTCTATTGCCATTGCACTTTAATAAACAAGCAGAAGCAATCTTTAATCTTGTTTGAATTGGGAGGAAAATTTAGAGGTAGGTTAAAAATGAGTTAACTTTGCATTGCAGAGTTGCCTTATTTTCTCAAACGATTACAAATACCTGTAACATAACATGTAGGGGAGGAAGGTATTGCAACAGTTACTTCACACCAATAGGGCTGTGCAGCACCAGTCTGCCCAGCTGTGGTGATTAGGCTATATGTACCTTGCTACTGCTGGCTATAGGTAATCTGTTGTTGAGCGTAGACTTCCAGTATCAGGGAGGAGCGGTATAATCATGTTCTTGTACTCCAAGCCTTGCAGAACATGTATCCTGGTGGGAACAATAGCTTTCCTTTTAACTTCTTTGGTCATCACAAGCAATGTATATCAATGCTTGGGCATCTAATTCAACAGTAAATAAGTCTTAATGCCCTAAGGTAATGTCAGTTAAAAGGAAAAGAAAAGTAATTTTTCTGACATTGCAGCAGAATATTATAAAGTATACTGCAGACATAATGCTTTTGTTTCTTACTATAATAAGGTGTTCTTGCCATCTGCCTGAGTGAAGGAGTCCTACTTTAGTTCTCAGTGATTGAAATACCTTGCAGACTGTTGCATTTTGTTTTAATAGTGTTAAAATAGTGGGGGTTTGTTTAAAAAAAAAAGTTAATAGGTGTGTTAAGGGAAATCATCTTCAGACCACATACAAGATACTGGTACTAAAGTATATTTTGTGTATCGTAGATATCTAATAGGATCGGTCCTAGCTGAAGCTGTAGCACATTTTCCTTAACAGCTTTAATGTTAGAATATGACAGAGCTGTGACCAGTCTTGTGCATTACTTCCAATTGTCTGGTTTAAAGGAAGCACAGTTCATTGCTTACTAAGACTGAACAATAAGGATACTGAAGATGCAGCTACTTATGTGAAACGTGTTTTTCTTTTTGAAATTCTTGGAGCTGCATAAATAACAAAGGAATATGACTTTAAAATGTCTTCACTAAAAATCTTGGATGAGCTTAGGGTTTGCAGAAACTTTTTGGAAAGCTTCATCTAAAGCATACAGTTCTGAATAAATTCCAAAATACTTCAATTTAGAAACTACCCCTCCTGTGAATATGATCAATCTCCATATCATACTAATCACTTAAGGAAATGAGCAGGTGGACAGTAATGAAAATAATGAGTTCTAAGTATTAGAGAGTCAATTATTGCATTTTTACAGAGTTATTTTTAGACTTTGCTAATGTACTGTTGCTTAAGAGTATAACAGCAGTATGATGTTCAGAAATGTTTTCTTCCATCAGATTTCATTTTGTTGGAAATACCTGGCTATAATGTTAACAGGATACCTTAACCTAAAATTTAGGGTTGAATTTTCTGCATTAGGCCTGCAACCTAAAATTTAGAGTTTAATGCTCTGCATTAGGCTGCAACATTCTGGATGCTGTAATGGTAGGATTATCAAACACATTGCATTTATCTGCTGAGTGATGGTCACAGTTGGTTTAAAATAGGCTATAGAAAGCTTTTTACAGGTAAAAAGGTATCCAAAAGGCAGCAAAAGACAAAGAATTGAGAGAGGATGGTTTTTGAGGTTGGAGAGTAGTAATCCTTGCCTGAATCCTTTGACGTCTTTTCTAACAGTCTCAAAAAGCATGTCACAATCCCAGAAATTGCACTTTTTCTGCTTACCTGAATATTGTGACACTGCTGTTTACTGCCTTTTGTGTTCAGACCATAATGTATATAAATTCAAATAGGATCTTCATTTGTGTTGGTATTTAGTGCAACTGAGAGTACTACTGACAAGAAAAGCAGACAGGATTAAAATGGTGTCTGTGTTGCAACCATTGCCATGCTGGGTGCTAAACTCATACTTAAATAGTTCCAGGGCTACCAGCAAGTAGATAAATTTCTAAAAATATTCTCTTCATGTCTTGTTTGGGGTAAGGGAATAACATCAGCATGATTAAAATGAGATACAGATCAAGTATTTTAACACTTAAGTTTGTCATTTTTTTGTGGTAGTATATATGACATTCATTCAGTGCCAAATTCCATTGTTTGGTCTTCAGTTGAACGTTATTTTATGGAAAGGTACAGATTTCAATGAGAATTATTCCATCAATATTGTTTCTTCAAAGGCTTTTTTATTTAAAGTTGCTTTGAGTAAGACTTGTAGATCAGCCTTTTTAGTGGCTGAAGTTACTTCTGCATTCAGTATTTTTAGGTCCCATCAAAGCAACTTGAGTTCTAATATCTACCAGTCCCATCTTACTAGATTTAAGTGGCTTTTTTGTTTTGTTTTTTTCCATGCAGGTACTGCTCATTATTCACCACGAGTGTGGATCTGAAGAAGAGTTAATTACCTCTATTTTTTTGAGTATGTTTATACTTCAGATACACACAACGTAGCCTCCTTCCCCATTAGATTCTTAGAAGGTAGTTATAAATTTTTTTCTAGTATCCTTCTTGTGGCTTTAACAGTTATGACCAGTAACAAAATAACCTATTCCTTACATTTTGGGCAACTGCATGCCAATCAGTTCACTTAGAACCTCCTGGAGGTCTTTCGCATGCCAAACTTTAAAACTGAGTGTGTATTTGTGGAGGTAACTATGTTAAAAAGAAATCTTTTATTAAAACTTAGGGATTTTCCCATTCACTGGACTTTGGAAAATAAGTATTACATAGGTTTGGAAATCAGTTATGTGAGCCAAGTTTGCTACTTCTATTTTAAAATTCAGTTTGTACTGCAGTCCTGGGGGAAGAAAATCTAGCTGGGAAATTATAAGACACTTTCACAAATTGTTTCTAGATATAGTTAGGCTATTGTATAAATTATTGTATAAACAAGATCATATTATGTCTGTTGTGCTCATTTTAAAAAGCTAGCTGAAGTTTCCTTCTCTAGCAAAACAACTGCTAAATAGTATGAAGTCTGCATAAATTCAGTGTCTAGAACAATAATATGCAATTTCTATTTGTAAAAGTACATCTTGTGTATGGTTTAGATAAGTGTTTGTTTTATTTAGGGTTGGAAAAAGGAGAGAATTTTGGCTGAATATCCTGATGGAAAGATAATAATGGTTCTTCCTGATGACCCAAAGTATGCACTTAAAAAGGTATGGTGAAAAGGACTGGACTTGTATACCTTACCTTGTTTGATGTTTTCGTATAAGTAATGAGAATGTTCACAGTAAAGTTTGTATAATTCACACGTAAGCAGTTGAAGTTGGACTCAAAACTGCAGTGGTTCTGTAGCTTTTTCCACAAACAGGTCAGACATCTCTTATGCACTGCTGCTCTCCTTATAGAGAGGATGGGTCTAAGCAGGAATGGAAGGCAGGGGTGGGAACAGCATCAACCAACTGACTTTTTATTTTTTTTTTTTAATATACTTGCTGAATGTCTGCCAGATATTTTATATAACATAAACTTCCTAGTATATTTAAACCAACTGAAATGTATTGATTTTATTACACAGCACAAATATGGCACCATTCTCTAAATGACTTTTGGATAAAACCAGATTTAGGTGGAAAGTGGCCTTGAAGTCATCTAGTCCAGTCCCATGTCCAAAGCAGACTCAGCTCTGGTTATGATGCATCTGACAGTTTTCTAAAACTTCTACCACTAGAGGTTTTTCTGACCTCTTCAGAGTCTGTTACAGCTTCTGTAACAGTAGGAAATTTTCACTAAATGTCCAACAGAACCTCAGTACTGCAATTTAAGCTCTTTAGTGCTAATCATACTGCCATAGCTGTAGAAAACACCCTTTTCCTCTTTGCAACAGCTTTTTTGTGCCTGAACAAACCAATTGTTTCACCTTAAGGAGACTGACGGAATGTGCTGGTTTTTAGTTCATACTCCTAAGTAATGTTTTATAGACCTCTGATCATTGTTGTACTTTCCTCTAGATTATCTCTATTTGTGCCATGTCTCATGCCTCTTTTGAAACTCTTTATTTAAAACTGGGCATAGTACACTAGTGGAGACTTAGAGCAGCAGGGTACTTTGGTGTCTTGCTGGCTAGCCTGTGTTCATACATCTTAATATGGCATTACATTTGTTTTTTCAGTAGCATGGCATTGATTCTGTTTAGCTGGGGATTTGCTGTGACTAACGGATGCTTCTTTACAGTACCACTATCACAGGATCACAGAATGGTTGAGGTTGGAAGGGACCTCTGGAGGCAGAACTGATGCCCAAGACAGCTCTTTCTGATGGCATGACTGTACTGGGTTTTCTTTAGACTAACATAGATTTTTTTAAGTTGCTGAATTGAAAAGAAATGATGAATTTTCTTTTTACAATATTTAATGCAGATAAGTTTTATTAAGTTTTGTTTCTCTGGTGATACTGTCTTAATTTTAGTACATTCATTGCACATTCATTTTTTACTAATATGGCTGAAATAAAAATTACTTTAAATACCTAAGTGTGGCAGAGGAAAGGAAGACTGTAGCAAATGAAATAATTTAGGATAGAGTTCTCTGTAGTTCTGTGTGGTTAAAGTTGAGAGAATCTACAGCTGTCAAGAACCATGGATGGCTGACTTCAAGAATGATTACTTAGTGTTTCAAATTGGCTAATTGGACTTGTAATTAAAAGACTGGTACCTGAAGGTTAGATGAGAAAGTAGAGAGTAACCGATACCATGGCTTTTAAAAGTTATTTTAAAAGCTTTTTTTTTTTTAAACACAATTTTCATGTGATCAGTGCTAACTTCATATATTCATAGCATCAGTAATTCTAGTTTTGCTTTAACTAATGTAACTACAACATGCATTAAAGAAGCTTATGCAATTTAATGCACCACATAGGAAAAGCCACCTTATTTCTGTCTCATGTGAGATGACAGAGGGGCGATAGAGGCTGTTTCAATGCCCGGTTGTAGGTACAAGAATCCCCCAGTAAAATCTCAGCTCATGCATAAGCTTTTGTTCACATTCATGCTGGAGTTTATATATTTCTTCTAAATTTGCTAATATTAACTAAAAATTTTATTTTTAGTTTGTTACTCTTTGCAAAGCTAATGGAAGAGCAGAAAGCTTGAGGAAAGAGGCAACAGTTATTCATTCCTTTACAATAAACGCATATATTTTCTAGCCGCCTTGGCACTGTGCTTGCTATCATCTGCTTAGAACCCTTAATGGATTAGTTCTTTCAAGACTTTAAAAATAACAGACAGGAAACCTTTAACTGAGCTACTGAGCTCATTTACTTCTAGAATATCAGAGTCCACACTTTGATTATCTGCATTCTCTCTATTAGCCTTTGCCTAATTGAAGTTTTGACTTAATGGAAGCTGACTTAGAGGTCCCTACTCTTCCTATTTCCGGCCGAGTATTATTTAAGGAATGTTTATGTGGACCGATGTGTTGCAGGTCACTTAGAATGATCCCTGACTTCTGGAATAGCTTTCAGTGTTGTAGATGCCTTAGTGCATTTTTACAGATCTGTAATTTTTATGTAAATTTATACAAACGTGTATTTACATGTGTTTCTTATGCAGCATTTAAACTTATTTTGACAGGTTGAAGAAATTAGAGAAATGGTAGACAATGACTTGGGATTTCAGCAAGCTCCACTCATGTGTTACTCTAGAACTAAAACTCTTCTTTTTATTTCTAATGACAAAAAAGTTATCGGCTGTTTAATTGCTGAACATATCCAGTGGGTAAGTGATTGAATTGGAGAAAGGCAATCTGTGTCAGTGCTTAGTGACTCTGTTCTTCAGACATTCTGAAACTATAGAATTATCTTGGAGTTTAAGTCTACCCATTTAGCAAATAAGTATTCCATGTTTGCCTTTTCCAGAAATGAAGAGACTTTTGGTGGCAGACCATTCTGAAATGTAGTTACTCATTTTTGTATAGTTGACACTGAGCTGAGACACATGTATGGTATCATACGTGGCTAAGACCTGCTCATCTAAGAACTTGCTTGCTGCAGCTGAAGGGTGGAATTTTTCTTTTTCTGCTATTCTTATGCTAGCTTTGGCTCTTCTCTTGCTTGTTGACAAGCAGATTCAACTTCCTGCCTGGCAGAAATCCAACGTGGATGAAAAAGTGCGTACTCTATAGGATTTGAGTTGAATCACTGCAGGGTCAAACACCTCCACAGAAAACAGAAGCGGAGGGCAGAACTGTGCAGTGGAGAGCAGGACAAGAAGCCATACTGCCAGTTGCAGTACTAAAAACTGATGTCAGAACTTTGTCACATATTCTGTCTGTTGCCTTGTAAACTGTGGTGTTTTCTGTTGTCCCTTGGGAGTAGCAGACAAGAAGCAAAACAATCTTAGTCAAAGTCAGAGAAATTGATGCAAACACTTTAGATGGTAATCAGAATTGGATTATTTGTTGCTGTTATTTTAAATTGGATAAGCTTTACAGGTTTTTTTGGTTTATTCTTTTATCATCTGTTCCAATTTTGAAACTGTTAAGAGAAATTAAATGAGACATAAATATGCAGTCTTTTTGGCAAGGCGTTTTAGCAAGTAAGTATGTTTAACTGAAATAAACTACGCAAGAATTGTTTTATTTAGTCATTAGTGATGCTTTTATGAAGTGACAAATATTTTTTACATCACTTGCAGGGCTACAGAGTTATAGAAGAGAAGGTTCCAGAAGTCAGTTCAGAAAACGAGAAAGTCATATTTGAAAGACAGAAAGCATGGTGCTGTTCAACTTCTCCAGAACCTGCTATTTGTGGCATTAGTCGAATATGGGTATTCAGCATGATGCGTCGAAAGAAGATTGCTTCTCGGATGATAGAGTGTCTTAGGTAATATAAACAAAGTTCCTCAGTTACATGTGTTTTAGGTAGAACTCAGTCCAAGACATTTATGGCTTTGTGTGTCTCAAGCTTGTACTTTTAAGCTGCTGGTCATATTGGGGATGTAGATCTGAGCACAGTTGACAGTTCGAGTATTATGTGGAGTTCAATAACCAATGTCAGTGTTCTGCAATAGCTTGTCTTTAACAGAAATCTTTCTGCTAAGTGCAGTTGTAATGAGTCACCCTAGCAGAATGCCAATGGGCTTGGGTAAATTCCTCTGAGGTATTTATGAGGGAAGGAAATGAGACTGTCTTTGGTCAAAGTGTGAGATTACCCAAGCATTAAGGACTGGGACCTAACCATTGGCTGAATGTCCATTCCTTAGAGGTAGTAAGGGGGACAGAACAGTGATGAGTGTACCAAACTATTTGATATAGTCTGGTGGCTTCCAACTGTATTTTTTATTTTTGCTTTACTCGGGTTCACTGAGCCTTTTGAGATATTTATAATTTCCATGGAGCTCTAATAGCTGGTGATGAGTGTGTTCAGCTGAATGCTAAGTGCTAGATCCATAAAAGGACTCAAACATCTGCGCTACTGTTTATATAACTGTTAAACACGTTGAATCTCCAAACTGTAGGTTTCTTCCAGTGACATTTCCTAGAAGTTTAAAAGCCTGTTCAGAGTAATGCCAAGAACCACCCAAATCTTATTACTTCTGGGTTGTCAGGTTTTTGCTACGTGCCTGGCTAGACCCATCTTGTTGGAGTTTGTGGCACAGGTACTGCTGTGTCTGCCGATCCTCGCCCTCTTGGGTATTTGGAAAGCCTAGCAGAGCTATTCTGCTCTGCAGAATGCGTCTTGCCTGGCTGGTGCAGCAACTAGAAGGTTCTTATCAGATCATGTTCTGTCTGAAGTACCGACTGTAAAGCTGTATTCAGATAAGCAAGTTAACTTGATGCTTTCATTTTTATTTTTGGCTGATTTTTAATTGTGTATTCAGTAGCTTCTTATAAACTATTTCTAAAGGAAAGATTTCTTCTGCAAAGTGATGCTGGAATCGCTCCCTCAGTTACAGCTCTAAGGGATCTTTAGAATCAATTTTAATGGTTTGTTGCAGCTAGCGAGAAGAGGTCTCAGTTTTCCTCTCAGCCCTGCACTGCATCTTTCTCACTTTTTGCTGTGCTCTGGTGCTTGTTTGGCCTCCGTTTGCTCATTGCTACGTTCATAGGAAACAGGCGCACCAAAAAGAGCTTTGTGTTGTTCTGGTGCTCAGTTGGCTTGTGGAAAGGTCTGATGAGCTCTAGAGTTGGCGTAAACAAGGGAGCCCAAAAAGTTGCAGAAGGCGAAGGAAAGGAGTGAGACTTGCTTTTTGATGGCAGTGAGCAGTTAGATCTGCTCAACTGCCAGTGAAACTTCGACCTAAATGTCTTTCATAGCAAAAGGTAGTTTGAACAGGATGATTCTGGTCACCAGCTAAATCCTCACTTCAAAATGTTGAAGGCACCCTAGCAGACTTTTAAGTCCATTTTGAGAATGTCTGCTCCATTTCACTCAAGCTTTCACAGCTGACCTGGAGTTGCAAAAACCTGGTCAGTCAGTCTTAAGAACCTTGCAAAATCATCTTCCTAAATACAGTAAAGAGAAGGGAAGAAAGCTGGTAATAATTAAAAAGGATTTTGTTCCTATTGTCTTTTCCTCAAGATTTAACAGAGATGTCCGTATGATCGAAGTTCATACTTGCTCTGCAAGTACAAGCAAGTTTATTTTATAGGAATTTAAAAACTTAACTTTAATGGGAGTTTCTTCTGTTTCCAAGCATAAATGCTACCTCCTCCTTCCCTGATCGAGGTCTTAAAGCCTGAGATCAATTTTCTAAATTTGCTCACATAGCCATCCAGAAAAGTACAATGGTATCCTTTCTCTCCTCTTTCTTCAGATAAGAATAAAACATACCTAAAATACTTTTTATGAAGTTGTTAAGCAAATTGAATTTTCCTTTTCATGTAATTGTTACTGACAGTGTATCACTTATGAATTATGCCTTGAGGTTGTGTTCTTGGTTGTTCTAAATGAATCCAAGATGTGCTCTCATCTAAATGTAAATTTTTTTTTTTCAAACCAGGAACTTGAAATTTCATCAGGTCCTTTCAGCCCCCTCTATAAGCACCCGAACTTGTTTGTAGCTTATGTTTTCATTCCTAGTTAGTCCTAGCAGTCTCTTTTCTATGAAGAAATAGTTGGAATGAATTCAAACTTCTTTTTAAAAAACTCTGAAATTGAACTCTTAATCCAGCTCGCAAGTAATTTCCCTGTATGAACATGGAATCAGAATCATTTAGGTTGCAAAAGACCTTTAAGATCATCGAGTCCAACCATCAACCATGCCCACTAAACCATGTCCTGAAGTGCCTTGTTTATGTGCTTTTTGAACACCTCCAGGGATGGTGACTCAACCACTTCCCTGGGCAGCCTGTTCCAATGCCTGACAACCGTTTCAGTAAAGGAATTTTTTCTAATATCCAATCTAAACCTCCCCTGCTGCAACTTGAGGCCATTTCCTCTCATCCTATCATCACCAGCTTCTTGACAGAAGATACCAGCACCCACCTCACTACAACCCCCTTTCAGGTAGTTGTAGAGAGCGATAAGGTCTCCCCTCAGCCTCCTCTTCTCCAGACTAAACAACTCCAGTCCCCTCAGCTGCTTCTCGTAAGACTTGCTCTCTAGACCCTTCACCAGCTTCATTGCCCCTCTCTGGACATGCTGCAACACCTCAATGTCTTTCCTGCAGTGAGGGGCCCAAAACTGAACACAGTACTCGAGATGTGGCCTCACCAGTGCCGAGTACAGGGGGACAATCACTTCCCTGCTCCTGCTGGCCACACTATTTCTGATCCAGGCCAAGATGCCGTTGGCCTTCTTGGCCACCTGGGCACACTGCTGGCTCATATTCAGCTGGCTGCCAACCAGCACCCCCAGGTCTTTCTCTGCTGGGCAGCTTTCCAGCCACTCTTCCCCAAGCCTGTACCACTGCATGGGGGTGCTGTGACCCAAGTGCAGGACCTGGCATCTTCTAAAATACCAAAACTTCATAGAAACCCTCCCAGAACAAGTGATTCTCCTTACCATTTGGAAGGAGGAGATAGCTCATATAAATAGAGCCATCGCCTCCTAATAGAGCTGCTTCCTTTTGAATGTCTGTGCCACATAATTAATGGTTTGTGGCCTCATAGCATAAATATTTTTACATTATTCCCCTGAGAGTAATTATCTGTTTATTTTTCTCCCCCCCCCCCCCCCCCCTTTAAACAGGAGTAACTTCATATATGGCTCATACTTAAGTAAAGAAGAAATTGCTTTCTCTGACCCCACTCCTGATGGAAAACTCTTTGCAACGCAGTACTGTGGTACCGGCCAGTTCCTGGTATACAACTTCCTCAATGGACAGCACCAGACTTAACTGCTCCCAAAGGAATTCTGTTTTTATGGGGAGACTTCTGCCAAAACACAAGTGGGTGCAGACGTTCAGCAGAAGCCAGGGCCATTTTTATTACAGTGAACTCAGGACTGGTAACAACCAAAAGGTTGTGCTATTTTATTAAAATTGTAAACAATGCAGTAATAGGCTAACTTTGTTTTTTTAAAAGAAAGATATTTTATTAACTTTTACAAAAGTTTGATTGTATTTTATCTAGTTAGTCATGTTTACATGCAGCAGAAACTTGTTCATATAGTGGACTGTAAGCTGATGCAAAGACTCTAGTCTCGCTGACGAGTACATCCTGAAGTTCTTAACATGGTGATATACCAGTGCTTCTCGGTACTGTAACGCTGATCTCCTACTGCCAATCCCAGCAGCTGGGTGAGGCCGCTAACAGCTGCTTGCTTGACAGAGTTCAAGGCTGTGCTCAACTGCATCAAGGCAAGAAGCATTACAGTGCAGTTGTGGGCAACCACCCTCACAGACTGTATGGTGGTGTCTGGGGCACGTTCTGGGCACTACAAGGTGTAAGGGAGCCTACTCAGTGTCGGCAGCATTGGAAACTTGTTTTACCCCTCTCCCCTGCGCCCCCAGATTAGTTGCACAGTAAAAGGTGGAATGCAGACCCTGAGGACTGGTGTGCTTGCTCATCATTTTTCTTCAAGTACTGTACTGAGTATATACCTTTGTTAGTGGACTTCACTTTGATACTTGTCGCTCCTTCATAAATCTCTCCTCTTTTAAAGGGTTTGTATGTTGAAAAACTGCTGTGGCCTTTCTTGATCTGTACATAATGTAGATAGAGTAAAAATAAAATACTTGATAGCTTTTTTAAAGTTATTCTGTATTGACGCTAAGTGTGAATGAATCTTTTGAATATTTCATACTTTTGCATGTGAAGTATCACCACAGTGGCTAACGGCAGGCTCTGGAGAACACCATCACTGCATTCCTGCCTGCCTGGGGTCAGAATTCCTTTTGTGACAATGCATTTGCATTGACCCCCCCCAAGGGTCAGCTCTCCTGTAGCTCCAGATTCATAACATCCTGATGCAGCATTTGCAGTCAGGTGAGGGGTGATGCCTTCAGCCTTGAATAACAGCTTAAAACCTTAATTTAAGTTGGGAAAGATTTAATTAAATTTAAAATTATGGGTTTTTTTTAATTTTGGAATCTGTGATGTGCAGTTAGGATACACTTGTTTGTATTGTGCTGTCCTTACCTTGTCTAGTGCTAAAGCAAGGAACTCACACCACCTCTGGAACATTACTCAGAGTACTTAGAACGGAAGTAGCTGACAGGTGGTGAATTCAGGTCTGTAGAGGCTGCTGTTTGCAAGCTGCAACTTGGGATTTTCAAGGGGATAGTGAGTGGACTGCAAAGGGCCATGTCAAAAAAGTGATGTGGGTTCACGGAAAAGCTAAAGGTGATCCTTGCTGGTGGGGTCGGAAAGCAAGAAGTGCTGAGGTCCTGCTGCTGCTGCTCTGAAGTTCTTGCCTGAGCAACACTGAAGCATGGCCAGACCCAAGCCCATTTTCCAACTCCTTATAGTTAAGGGGGCTAAAAGTTGGTATTTAGAGCTTGTCTGCCTCCCCCCGTCATCTGTTTGAAACAAAGCTACTCTCCCAGGTCACAGGTACCCAGCTGGAAAGATCTCCAGCACCGGCAGCACACAGAGCTAACTCCGTAACATCAATACATGGGATTCATGTTAGCAGCCCGAGGTGGGTTTCTCAGGCGCAAGCACGGTTGTGTGTGAAGAGAGACAAAGGGCATGCCCTGCGCAAAGTACCAGCTGAGAGAGAGGCAGTCTTAAATGGTAACTTAATATATTCAAATTTAATGAAAGCACATTATAAACATACCATAGCCACAACATCAGACAGTTTCAGTTCATAAACAATAACATGAGGTAGACTGACTAGTGAAGCTAAATTCACCAAGTTTTTGGTTAAGAAAACTTTACACTAGGAAAGCAACGTTTTTAACCTCCTTCCAAAAGTCACAAAAAGCAATTACATAAGTTAAGCAAAAAGCATCTGCATATGATTCTTTAAATCTTAGTTTACATTCAAATTTAACCTGTGAATAGACAAGAACAGCTACAGGTAAAATATGATGCTGGCCAATTGAATACATTCATAAGAATGGCCTTGATGGTGAGGCTTGAAACCAAATTGGAACAGCAATACTCTAGATGTCTGACAATGGTCTCCTTCCCAGGAATTCACAGGCAGCCAGTTAAAGTGTTTGGTGGGACGGGCCTACACCTTCTGAGCTGGTTTAGTGCGCTTTGGCCAAACTGTGACTGAAACTCCTTCCTTTCGCACCAGAGAGAGTTAAGGAAATGGGTTCAAAAATGGTCAAGACAGGCAAATACGCTGACTTTCTGACTGCATTCTCAACCTTCAGGACAATTTCGCACTGCTTCACCAGAGAGTTAGCTCCTCGCAGTAGCCTCAGCACCTGGAGTTTTAAGAACTTAGTGCAAACATCACATACACAAACAAAAAGGAAACCATTTTTGAACATGTAATACCTGAAACTTCTACACCATGCTAAGACTCAGGGTCGGCCTCAAGCCCTTCTGGCAAAACCAGAACTACTGGAATACATTCAAGGTGTGCATCAAAAGCTTCACAAAGCATCCGTTATGTTCCTACTTCTTCCAAGTGTTAAAATAGATAAGGCAGGTTGTGTCTGAAGGAAAATAAAAAATAGATTTACAGAAATGGGTTGTTCCATCTGAAATTTGCTAAATTTACAGCATCAGAATTAAGCTACATTAACACAGACATATGCAAACCATTTTCCTTTAGCCTCTGTCAAATATATTATGTTTTTTCATCTGTAAACATCTCTTTTCACAAGATAAAAAAAGTTGCTCAATTAACACTATGCATAAAAAAAAATGCAGCTTTGGCAGGTTCTTCTCCAATGAGTCACAGCTCAAGTACAAAGACATGTTAATTTCATTGCTTTTTGGGGAGTAAATTGATATTCCTGAATCGCTTTTAAGAATATGCTACATTTGTCTTTTTAACAAAGGGGTCACAAGGTGCAGGAAGATTATTATATTTTTTTGTATGGAAACCTCAGTGGGGTAACCCATGCTAACTGCATGAGTAGAAGAGAACACTGCTACAATTTAACCCTGACAACCAACTGCTACTGCACCAAGTTCATTCTGGAACAACTTAACAAGGATCAGTGACATGCTTGTAAGTAGAACAATGTGCGACTACCTCTACGACCAATATTTACAGAGGTTAATCAAAAACTAAAGGGCTGACAATGTTAGGTGATGCATTCAAAGATCTTTGCTGCTGGACAGAGTCTCTCCTGAGCATTCCCAGTGCCCTGGGACTTCTCCCCTGCCCTCCCCCCGGAGCTACTGTAAAATACCTTCTCCTTCCCTCAGGTCCAGCTCAGGCATCGTTGCCCTCCTGCAGATTTTTTGGTATGTTGCTTCACACACAGATACGACTTGACAGACCTAATCTCAGCTCTGCAGCCAACTGGAGTTGAGTGAAAAGGACACGGAGAGTAAGTTGCATACGGCCCACCACAAAGGCACTGGACATACAGTAGGACTCATTTCCATATGCAAAAGAGGATGGACCACAGGTTTTCAAAACTCTGACGAGAATGAGAAACTGAAGGTGATTTGCTGGCAAGTTGTTCTGGCCTCTAACTGAGGAGAGAGAATCTACCTGAAGCCTTTTGCTTTGTCCCTGGAGTCGAGGAGGTGGTGCCTAATGGGGTGAAATAATGGTGCTGGGAGAACCTGGGTGCACAGTGCCTGCCATGCATTAGCTGATTTGTTCAGGTTTAAGTGGTAAACTTTGAACACCTGTGGAAATTTTGCCAAAGACAGTTTCAATACATACACAATTACAAATTTAAAACTAACACTGCACAGAGAACAAAACTATTCCTTTTAATACAAATATCTATGTTATATTGTAGTTTCAAACCCCTGAGTATTCCTGTACCACAGTACAGAGCTGAAGAGACATGGTGGGCTCTCCTCCACACATCTTCAATAAATTCCACATGCTGGGTTGCGCTTCATGTAACACATTCAAGCTAGCAGCTGCTGAGAGCAGCTTCTTCCCCTAGCTCAGCTGAATATAAAAAGGATTCTTCAACCAAATTACATCCTCTTCCTACATCCTACAGCTTAGGCTGTGTGATTAGTGTCAGTAGTTGTGACTGATGTGAAAATAACTGGAATCCAGGATCCTTTAAATCGTAACTGATGTGGTAATTTTACCCTAGGAATAAAGCCTACTTCAGAATTGTGGGGAATCCTTTAGAGCAGTCTAGATAAATATTGGTTGCACTTTGCTCCACAGTGATTGTACTTTTTTTTAAAAAAGTAGTTCTTTTTTTCTTTGTTAGTGGTGTCTTAGCGAAGCTTATATATGGCGTCCAGTAAGAAAATAGAGTGGTTTGTCATCACTACTGTTAGCAGTTTGAAATTCATCCCGAAGTCGGAACTGCCACTCATCTTCCAACTCCAACCGGACTATCGTCTGCCGTAATGAGCTTCTGTCTTGACATATGACACACAGGGTGGCACCTTCAATTGAAAAGCATGTTAGATTCTCAGAGTACAGTAACAACCCTATTTCCTTCATTCCTTTTCCTAAGATATTTTAAAGGAATCTCTGCTGCTTGGTAGGTAAAAAGAGTATTAGAAGGGCCTGTCAACAAGCGGCCTGCCTAGGCTCAGGACAGTCCCGTGAGCCCTGGGACAGAGGCGCATGTGTACATTTGTGGGAAGACACGGACAGGGAGAAGCGTGGTGTGGGTCTGCTCTGTATTGCAGGACGTCGCTGCCTGACTGGTGTTAGTATCATCAACCGTAGCAGAGAGAATGTTAACTTGAATCCAAGATCCTTTATCACTACTGATAATTATGCCAAAAGAATAAAGCCTACTTTTTTTGTTTCATGGGACATTTGGGTTTGTACAAGGTCAATGGTGAAATTCTACTAAGCCAAACCAGTCTCACAACTGACTCTTGAGAAACTTGGCTATGATTTCCTTAAGTATGAGAGCTCCCCTTGGTAAAGCACTGTAAGAAGAGTAACAAACCAAATTCCTAATTTCTCTGGCTTAAAAAACTAGCAAGCTTCCTTCCACCAGACTGCGTAGTTGTTTAATGAGCGGGAGAGCTGGACACCTTCAGGGCTCTGTCTGTTCTGTGCTCCAGCCCACACACCTGATACACGGAAGGCTCAGGTTCAGATCCCTCCTCTGCTTGATTTGAGCAGGGGAAGGCCCTTCCTTCCAGGCATCCACTGCCCGTTTTTTGTGAATGAACTGCCCCTTGCCCAAGAAACAACAAACAAAGCAGCCCCTCTGGCTGCATTCAGCCCACATCAGCTCTGGGGGCTTGGTGATGGCAGCACCATATGCACCACGGCTGCTGCACGGCTGCACCTTCCTGCACGGCTCCTGCGCTGTCCAGGAGGGCAAGCGGGTGCAGGAGCAAACTCCGAAATGCAGTTCTTGGGACTGGCTCAGGGTCACCCCCACTGCCCACCCCTCCCCATGCACTATCATCTCTCAGCACAAGAGGGAAATGGCTCAGCCATGCCACCACAAATGCATTGGAGCTCTGTAATACACTTTAGCATTACTGAACACCTATGGCAATTTGCTATTTGTTAGTACTAAGACAAAAAGATGAAGAAAGGTTTTGACGAGGTTTATAAAGTTTGGCAGGGGTAGACCCCGTCATCCTCCAGCTGAGAGCTGCCCCGAGCTACAGTACTGAATATTTATTGCCATTATAGACAGATTACTAGAGCAGAATTTCTCGTCTTCATCAGCAACACCTATGCTCTAAACTCTCAAGTTGCTGACTGCAAGATTCACTGACTGATTTCCATGTATTCTTGTTTTTTTGCACCTATTTCCATTTGATGTCACTTTAAAATAATTTAATGAATGTAATTTATCAAAGCTTAGCAAATGTTCAATTACTTGTACTTATTATCAACAGGAACAGAAGTTTTATACACTGCCAAAAGAAACACTCCATCTATTTCTTTTGAAAACAATGGCAGCACTAACTGTGAAAATATTGGAGCTGTTTAATGAAGCTGGTTATTCCTCTACCTTTCCCTTTTCGTCCATAATATTACTTGGCAGGAAAGCACTCAGGATGCCCAGCAGAGCAATATTACCTTTCAGAAACCTGAACTGCTTGAGGAGGTCTGCACCAACAAAGGAGTCACAGAGATAGAGCAGAAGTCCACTGAAGAACACCCCTTCACAGTTGACATTGACTGAGTGTGGGCGGGAACTAATATAGCATATAGCCACCTGAAACAGAAGAGAAGAAAGGAAGGACTTCTATGTTAGAAAATGCCTAAGAAAGACTTTAAGTGGAATGGAATATAACTTAGTATAACAGGTGATTTAGCTGGTGCTGGTAAAAACACAATCCAACAAGAATGCAGTATTGAGCAAACTTCCCCTAGGAAACAACACAAGGGTCAAACTTCTAGATTCAGATTTGGTCACCAAGTCTGCAATATGTTATTTCAGGGCTCTCTGTAATTCAGTTTGATTTTCTTTTTCTCTGTGAATTACCTGCTTATAACAACTGTTAAGATTATTTAGGTTATTCTAATAAAGGACACATTTGTCAAACACAGTAAGCAATTCCATGACTACTGAAACCATTGAAACTTGAGCTCCTCTGTTTCAGTGCTGTGATAGCTGCTCTGTATCAAAAGGGTTTCCTTCTCTATCCTGCCACTGACTTCCATAAAATTTGTCAGAACAAAACCCCTGTTAGACTTTCACCCTGCTTGAGACCCAGTTCAAACTGACCAATGGGTTCAAAAATTCTGATCTCCTTACCTACAGACATCTAAGACATACTTGCAAAAACCTAGTTTCCCTAGAAACCCAGGTACATGAAGAGAAAAGCATCTAAAACGAGAGCTGCATTACAAAGATGAGCTTTGTCCCTCAGCGAAGCAAGCCACCAGAAAAGGGTCATATCAGAAACTCTCTTAGCCAAAACAAGGTTGTTGCAAGGACAAATCAAACACAGGTGATAAAAGGCTGTATAGGTATGACAGTGATCTAAAAAATTTTGTGGATAGTTTTTGTTCAGACAGCTAAGCAGTCCTCCAAGTTCTGTCAAGAATGGCATCACTTTCAGGTTTTTGCTTCATATGAAATATTATTTCAGACAGACATGCCCAATTCCTTTGCAGAACACATCAATCTATCACAGACCTCTGGTCTCTAGCCACACCAGCCAGCTAGGAGGCTACACTTCCAACTCTTCCAGTGGAGTTGGGCCTTTAGCTCCGACAGCAGGGTCTCACTTTTTGAGACCGAAGTCTTCAAACTCTACCCTTGATGCTGAGGGCTCATAAAAGAAAGGGTTTTCAACACAAGACACATGTTGAAATAAAGGTTTACATTTAATGGTCCCCATTACTCCTGCAAATATTTGGTACCTCAAGCCCGATGTTCAGGTAGCAGTCAATGGCCAATACCGGGTTCTTGAAGTTATGAATGGCCTTCGGAAAGAGTTTGTATGTCGCATGTTGAAGAAATTTCTCCAGGAGGAACTGAGATGGGGCTGCCAACAACGTATGCTCACTGTCAGGGGCACAGACGTACTGAAGAGGCATTATTGGTGCCAGGCTGTCCGAAACCTGCAATGAAACCAAGGGGATGCCCTTTTAACGCACCTACTCAGTGTATCTTCTCTGCAGGAGTTCCTCTAGCTGGGGAAGGGATCACCATGACAGGGCAGGAAGAGAGAGAAAGTTGGGGGAAAGAATCAAAAATCCCAGCTCTATTTTGATATAGCACCACAGCACAGAAGTAAATTAATTAATTGTTCTGTGGTTGCTAAGTACTTCTGTGGGTATCTGCTTGCCTAAAGAAGGGACATAAAATAGGAGTTCAAATTGTCACAACACCCTTCATCCTGCCTTACTCCTGGACAGTATAGGAAATGACATCCTCCTTGTGTGGAGTCATCCACAGAAAACGTTTTCTATGGAGTTTTCTCATAGGCCAGTCCATCACTACAGATTCCACTGCAATCACAAGAAAAGGAAAATTCAGAAAATGACCTCCCAAAATACTCAAATCTGGGGTTTAGTCAGTTAAATCTGAAATACAGGGGTGAGTTTTTAAGAGAGACACGGTGTGGGATGTGTTTAAAACCACCAGGAACACAAACTATAAAATTCCTAGATTAAAACCAACCCTTTGAAATATAACTCCATTTATGGCACAGCTATAACATACACTGTATAAAATATTTGGTATCCCCACACCTTTTTTATAAATACTTGGATTTCCTGGGTGGATTTCAGAAGGTCCCAATTTTCAGTGACTTTCCTCAGGTCTCTTTTTGTCAGCAAGTGCAAGGACTGAAAGTCATCACAAACCAGCAAACACCGGAAACTAGTGGCTGTGCTAAAATTTTTAAAACCAGGTCCAGTACAACTTGCCTGCTTTTGATCAGAGTGTATGTCTGCAAATTCTTCCTCTGTCAGAGATACCACTGAATAGCTAGACCAAACTCTTTCCAATCCCAGTCCATCTCCTAATAGATTAGGAGGATTATTGTTAGTAATTTATAATTGGCAAAATATTTACTATTTTCTACTTCTGATGTGGCAGCCCTACCACGGAGTAGGCCATGAATGTCAGATGTCAAATAAGCACAAAATAAATCTAAAAGGCTAAAGAATTCATTATTTCTAGGGGAAACAGGTCCTGATTTTACCCATTATGTACAATGGAGCATACATCCACACTCACCATGATTTTTGGCTTAACGACAAAGTCCTTTTGTCCTCCAACCTGAATATGTTTCTTCATGACACTGTAGTTGTTGAAGCGGCAGATGAGCAGGCTGCTGCTGTTTGTCCGCAGATTAAAATCTACATCTTCACAGAAATACCTAGACATTAAACACAAGATCACTAAAACAGCTGTGTGGCTGCTGTGTGTGAGCAAACATTCACACACCCATGGCTGAAATGCACTGGAATGGGCTCAGCAGAGATTTTTGGAAACCATCTGATATGGTGCCTACACAAATTCTCTACGCAGCTCTGAAGACTCATTCCTTCAATGTGCTCCCAGTGTAGGAAAGCAACTTCTGGCCCTCTTAAGACCAAGCAAGTCCTCACTTTTCAGTCCATCTGTATGCATCTTCCCCATACCAAGTCTGGCTAGCCCTCTCATCCTCGTCATGTACTGGGATCAATCACTTCCTCCCCACCCTTTCCTTTTTTATTTTCTCCTTCTTTTTAGTTCTTTTTTATATATATAAACTGAGAGAAGCTCTGCAGTGACCAACCTCCATTTCTGAACAAGCCAGTTCTATATGACATATTTTTTGATGAACTGGAATCAGGGGATAAATGCAGCTTTGACAAATATTTGGCTGTGGGATACAAAGCAGCTGAAGACTTAACATTTATCCTGTGCTATTTACAGTGTAATTGCTCACTTCTGTGGGCTGATTCCAATCTCATGATTCAACCAGCCAGAGAATGTGAAATCAAGAGCTCTGGAAGCCACGCCAGACCCCGGCTTGCACTGACAGGCTACAATTCCTCCCTCAAATATACAGGATCCCTTAAAACAGCAGCAGGAGACCAGGGCGAGATGCCCCAGGGCCACTCTGTGGCTAGCAGAGAGATGGTTTATTCTACTCACTTGGCCAGGAAGGGGGGGAATTGGATATTGCTTCAGTCTGTGATGAGGACTAGCAGTAAAGCCCAATTATAATAACAGTGCTTTATTGCAAATGCTTTAGGATGGAGTTTGGTGAGGAAAGGAAAAAAGGAAGGAAATAGTGGGAAGTTATTCATCTGTTTTTATTGCAAACCCAAGTGGCAACAGGGAGGATAGCTGACTGAAGGAAATACAAGGAAACCCTCCTCATAGCATTTGACATAGCAATGGCTCAACCATTTCCTATACCTCTTGTTCTTAGTCATGTGACGGGCTCCTGCCTCTTCCAGAGGCTGGAAGCTGGGCACTCTTCCTGTGACTGATGTAATTTTGGCTTCTTTTTTCTATTTTTGGTCTCCTGGTTACTTTTTTCTCCTGAAGTTTCTTCTTTCTCCTCTGCCTTTTCAGTCTTTTGTAGCCCTCCCTTGCCCTTGCCTCATGGTCTGTCTCTCCCAGATTTTTTGGTGGATGGTAAGTTTAATTTGATGCCTTATTCATTCAGATGCAACATATATCACTCTGTTTTTTATTTTTGTGATTCTGCGCTTGTTACCTTAGACAGGATCTTTCTATTTATCTCGACAGCATTCAGAAATATGGTGACAAGATTCTTATCATGCCAGCATATTATTTTACCACATAAATACGTATATTGCCTACCTGTTTAGATCATATTGCACATTCTGGGTCAGGTCTATGTTGAGCAGTATAAAATCATGCACGTGGCACCTGGAGAATGGAGCCTTTGCTTTCCTGGCATTCAGCCTGCTGTTCCATTTCTGAACACCCAGTATTGCATAATGAACAATTTTGGGGGTAGCTTCAATGTGTTGGAGGACGCTCTTCAGAGACACATTCTTGCTGGAACCCCCAGGCTCCAGGGACTGGCTGTAAAACATGATCATACACAACATATAAATATAGCTTATTATTTTTATATAACATACACTGCATATATATACATATATGTGTACACAAAGGACCATAAAATTCCATTAACAATTGAGAGTCTTTACTCTAGATGCTGTAAAAATATATACATAAACACAGACTTTCTAAACAACAGCCAACTAATCTTATCCCATCAATTTAGTTATTATAAGAAAATGGGCCTTTCAGCAGAATAAGGTCTTACACAGCAATTTAGAAAGGGAAAAGGAATCACCTTATGCACCATTTCTGGAAGGCTATTTTCTCCATAATGGACAGCAAAAGCACTGAGAAGGGCAAGAGCTTAATGCTTTCTAAGAAGCTAAAGTTCCCCAAATAAACTGTTTTCATTGAGAAACATAAACTGAATCAAAACAAATCAGTGAAGTAACATATTGAGAAATCACTCAAATAGTCACTAAAAGCAAGACCAGCTTTAGGCAAAGAACAAGCCCAAGCAGAGGTACTGACTGTGGGACACAGATGCAAGGGTAGAGCCAGGTGGGAGTGTTGCAACAGCAGGAGATTGGATGTTGGTGGTCATCAAGACAAATCGACAGCCTCCTTAGCGCTCTGAGTGAAAGAGCTGATTTTTTGCATTTTAGACAATATATCTAATGTCTCAGTGTACAGTTCCTGGGCTATCTGAATAATAATTGAGTGAATCATGACCTCTATGAGGCCCTTTGGACAGGCAGCCTGGTGTTTTTACATCAAAGCCACTGCTGAAAGCTGCTTTTGCTTAGCAATATTTCAAGTATGTTACCAGCAGTTTCAGCTGCCAAACTTTTCCAGTTGTCTGGACTTTCATACTCTGTCAGATGCTAGAGATGAGCCTAAGTCACAGGTGTGCTGCCGTCTGTGCTGGATCAGTGCAGGGACCCCAGCCCTGGGTGGTTACTTACCTTGACTGTTCATGGACACTATGCATGTTCCACAAGACGCAGGAGTCATCCATGACCACAATAAATGGCCACACGCACTGGCGCTTGACTCCCAGTTCCTCCAAGCGGTTTCGTTCCAGTTCTAGATTGTGGTAGGAAAGTTCCTTAATAAGAAACCTGGCAGCACCTGAGAAAATACCATAAAGAAGACATACGGAGATCTTTATTAGACTTTATCACTCTCTCTTCCCAGAGAAAGACTACATGAGCATCTGCAGTCATTACCCCTTATGAACTTAGTGCTCGTAACATCTTAGTTTAAAAAGAAATCAGTATGTCCCTTTTTCAGTGTGAATCAGTATGTCCCTTTTTCAGTGTGAGTAAATCTAAAAGACAGATACCAAGAAGACTGGACCTTTTAAGAGACTCTGCAGAACATGATTTTGTGGGCATTAATAAAGTAACTTGAACCAAGAAGGAGCTGAGATTCTAAAACTGAAGCTACTTAAAACTTCTGCAGGAAAAACTCAGCATCCATGAAAATGAAGTCCAAAGTTCAAACCCCTAGTGTTCAGCTGCAGTTAATATTTAGCTTTGGCTAACTAAAAATTTGCAATTTGAAAAATCACGGGTAAAATGTCTAGAATAAACACAGCAGGGCTGAGTAAAATGAGTGAATATGGTGTATAAAATATCAGATTTAAACTGAGAAGGCAGTGACCAATACATGCATTCCATGTCCCTAATAGCAGTTCTTACACATCATTGTATTTTGCACAGATATTGCTGCTATTATGACAGCACGAATGTGAGGAGGTGCTGCAATGTTTCCTTCAACCACATGATCCACATTGTCCAACATGGATTTTGATGTCTTCACAGCAATGCATTGATAGAGTTTCTTACCAACGCCAGCATTGTTGAACATGCCTGGCAGGACAAGCATGATGTGGTTGGGCCAGTATTTACGGTAGAGCGGCATTTCATATTCCTTGACTACAAGAAGGTGGAGGTGGCTGATGCCTTCCATGGCATGGTAGAGGTTCAAGAGGCCATGTTCATGACGTCCACTTGATGGAGTGAAGATAGGACTCTTGACTGCATTCAAATTCTGCTGGCACAGGAGATATTTTGGTAACATTAGGTAAAAAGCAGGTTATTCCTGATATGGATTTTTATTTATTTATTGTTTATACTGGATTTTAAGATTATTGATTATTGCAACACATATGAACTGGACACTAGGAATGCAAAAAGGGATGATTGTCCTCAAAAACTCCAATTCTAAGGACAGGAATTCTAAGGCAGGAATTATGCAAAGGACTTTAAAACAAAAAGAAAACAAACAAACAAAACCCAGCCAACCACCATTAATTTGCAAATGTGTGTCAAGTTAACTGCATTCAGCATATGTAGCCAGCAGATGGATAAGAGCAGCACACGCACCTTGTCAGAAACAAGTGGGAGACGCATGCTTTCTAGATGCTTTCCCTGCTTGCTGAAGACAAAATGATTCTCTTTGGACTTGGGGATTATAAAATGCAGTTGAACCTCTTCTCCTAGCATCGAGGATGAAAATGTGAATGCATGCAGAGTGGAGTCAGATATCTGCAAACAAACAAACAAACAAAGATTTGCAAGCAAGCAACACATAAAGAGTATATGACAACCTGCTCTTACAGTCACAATACTGGAAACCATCAGAGAAAAACATCCAAAACATTCTCTTTCAGTAACTGAAGTTAACTCTATTATGTTCTCATTTTCCTCTACCATAAGCCACATTACTTAGGCATGTAACTGGCCTTGATGTTAAAAGAATCAGCTTTATGTACCAGTGATGATCTTTGGCCAAACTGGACTCTTCTGAAGGCCATTTCGGCTGGAAACTATTTATCAATATTCTCAAGAAGTGAAAAATACATATCTAGAAAATAAACTGTCCAAATAAATTTTCCCAAAAGATTCAAAGAGCAGTGTAGCGTAAGGGTGCACCTCCACACGGAATGCACTGCCATTCAGACACCTCAGCAGCAGCGTGGCTGCATTAGTACGGTATTTTTCCTGTGGCAATACTCTTCTAAGCAGCTAGGTAACCAGAGCAGACCATACCACTAACAAGACTATGAAGAATTTGGGTGAGCTTAAGTTTGCACAGCGCTTCACTGAACCATGTAAGTGTATACAAAGTGCCTATGTATCTGATAAGATTTCATCCTACAGAAGCATTTGTCTTACTACAAGGTCAAATCATTTACTCTTAGCAATCAGCTTTCTCTAATCTTTAGTAAAGAATTGAAATAATTACTGTAAGTAAAGCTGAAAAATGAAAGGGGCTTTATTTAGGTTCTGTTAAAGCATTTAAGAATCTCTCTCCCTTCATAATGCTATCCAATGACTCCCCTTTGGATGTGTAATTTCTCTGAGTTCAATTATCATAATTCTATATACACAACTCACACTTGCACATACAAGTAGATATTTATATTTATGACTAGTTGTTATGTTTGACCATATGCCCAAAGACGGGTGGAGGGAACAACAGATGTCCTTTGGGTTTGCTTGTGTCAACATACTTAATGAAGCATGAGGTTTAAACCAGACCTGCTGGTGCTGTTCCGTAGTAACTGACATTGTACATTTCCAGGTCAGTATGTCTACGCTGTGTTAGCTTAATAGCAAGCTGTTGGAAAAGATTAGCAAGCAAGGAAAGAACAACTTGAGATAAGAAATTTCCAAGTAAACTGGTGGTGGTGGTTAAGAAATAATGTCTGAGCTATTAACCAGGAATAATCTCACCTGCCAGTCTCCCGTGAGCATAACTGTTTTAGAGATCAAAAGTTTTTTGACTAAACAGTTAAAGATGATAATTTTTGTCCAGTAACTCATAAGCTACTGCTGAGAAGCATGCACAGTTACATACAAAGGGAGGAAGAAGTAGGCCTTCCAGTCTCCCATCACAGGTGTGGATGGCTGGCATTTAGGCAAGACAAGCATCTCTCAATTTTACAGTCCTCTCCCATGAGATACTGCGAACCCTCTGGGCAGGCTGAATAATGCTTTGGCTTGAGACAACTAGTCACAATATTCACCCTTTGTTAGAGGCAGCTGGAGAGGAGAACTGCTCATGCAGAACGTAGCAGCCACAGTTGATGCTCCAGGGTCTGTAGCTGAATATGTCCTCTGAGAATGGAAGAATTAAACAATTTCATCTCAGGGAAGGTGAAAGCATGAGTGCTGAGACCAGAGCGGTACGCCTGGAGACACCACAGAAAAATCAGGGATGCATTTTACCCTTGGACCTTGACACCAACCTGTGCGGCAGGATTAATGTCCATATACTGATGGCACTGTTCACAGTGATGAAACGTATTGTAAGCTGCATATTTAGTCAACATCATGGACATGGTCTCCCTTTTCTTAGGTTCCTCTGATTTTGTTTCTTTGCTTGTTTCTGTGCACAAAGAAAAGTAGTAACAGAAATTTTATGAGTGTTAAAAAATGGAGACTGTGATCCTGGTAACAATTGTAAAGAACACACAAGTTGTTTTGTTCCATATAATTTTGGAGATTAAAGGCTTTTGTGAACTCATGTGTTCAAATGAATCAATAAAAGCTAATTCTTTGCAGGGAAGTATTCCTAAAAAACTCTACATTTTACTTACCTTGTTTCACTCTTGAGAGTTGTTCCGTGTATACAGGACTTATAGTTCTGTACTTGGGGTCATGTACACTCAGGTCAAAAGGCATTTTGCTGAAGATCTCAATGTCCGGCCAGTGGTCATTGCTAGACTGAGTAATTTCACTGTTTTCTGTATGGTCTGCAACAACACGCTTCAGGTAAGCAGTATCAGATACCGACTGAATGGTAATGTTTGCTGATTTACAATTGCACAGGAACTCACACAGGTGTGCACACACACAGAGAGACATCTTTGAACATCATAAATATTACCAAAACTGAAATTATAATCCACACAAAGCCATTTCAAAGAAACGGCAACTCCTTGGAAACTGCATGCAGGCGAAGGAGCCTCACAGGTATCTTTCTGCTGTGCTCCTCATCAAGCTCCAATGAATGGACCTATCTGTGCAGAGGATACAGGTGTAGTCTTGAACCTCTCTGTGTTGGAATGAGGAGCATTGGGTAAATGAGAAGCAAAAGTATCCAAAGGCAGAAAGATGAAAGCAAGGGAAAAAAGGCTGTATAAATTTATGAACTAGTAGCTGGTGGTACATGGTAAAGGCAGTAAAAGACACTCTCCTGTTAGAAAATGGGATGTGGCCAGCAAGGATCAATTGGAACTTCTTTGCTTTGATCCAACAGAGATAAGTCTAAAGTAAAAAATTAAGTAATGGGAACATTAGAAAGCACTGGCCAAAAAAAGCAATCTTGGACTGCAGCTTGAACATGAGTCAATTCAGTTTAAAATGAGATGGAAGAACACAGAAAAGTAGGTTTGTAACTGAGGTTACTGATTTTAGAAAAGCAAATTCAGATGAAAAGAAGGTTGGGTCTACAGACAAGCACATGCTCACCCTACCCAGACTGACTCAATAGGATGTGAGCCAGCAGCAGTTTAACCTCACTGGCACTGTGTCATGCTCAAATTAATATACACCAACGGTCAGGCGAGGCATATTAGTTTGTCCATACAGACAAATCCTAAGAAAGCTTGCTCTGTAAGTCAGCTGGCCTGAGAAAACCAGGGACTTGCCTATGAATGAGACTTGGACTTCTTGGAATTGCAGTTGCCAAACAACCAGTAACCAGTATACCAAGCAAAATAAAAACATCAGGAGGAAAGGGCTTCAGAGGGACTACATCAAAAAGGACACCAAGAACAACAAAGACCATGAGGAATGGAAAAAGCTCACCAGTGAATGAAGTTTTTTCTTAAATGTCAACAAGTGTGAGATAAAATAAGCTTTACTAAATGTCAAGCTGAGGTAGACCTCAGAAAAGTGCATGTAAACAAACAACAATTTTCTTTGCCGTATCACCTCAACTATATAAATTAATTTTTTTCATTTTCTTTTTACTTTGACAATTATGTTTTCAAGGGAATAAAAGGTTTACTATAAGCCAAGATGGAAACAAAACTCTAAAAGCTTGATACACACTCAAAACAGAGAGAAAGAATAATCTCCATGACAGTTTTCTGAAAGAACAAGTATGTGAAATCAGGCAGGTGACTGATTTCAACGGAAGCATAGCACATATATTATCACCATTTAAGAGGAGATGCAGTACTCTATGGAGCTCTGGATCCATTACTTTGACCTTGGTAATATTCAAAACTCGGAGAGGGTGAAGGAAATAATTTAAGAAGTTGAGATAATTGAAAAATGTAATAAAACGCAACATGGGTTGACCAAAGAAATCCTGTGTTACTTTCATTACACAGCTATGATATATCTATTTCTCTGAACAAAGGAAATGCAACGCATCTTATCCTTCTGAACTTAAGTATTTGATATGATACTATATGACAAATTATTAATACAGCCGAAGAAAATGGAGACAGTGAATGCTCTGTCAATTGAAAAAGTTGATTAAACAGAAGATGGCAGTATGTAACATCGTAAGGCAGGTGGAGATTACCAATGAAGTTAAAAGATCAGTAGAGGGGCATACTGTTTAATATTTTCACTAATGTCACCAACTAAAAAAAAAAAATAAAAATTAATTTGTTTACATTTGCTGGTGGCACAGTCTAACAGTCACTGTCAATACAGAGAGGGAATTGAAGATCATCCAGAAAGAATTCAATGCCTTTGAAAACTGTTAACAACAGAAACTGCATGATATTTAACAGAAAAATACAAGTCCTATGTACAATCAAGGACTAATAACAAGCATTTCTGCAGCAGGTTGGGAGCACCTTGATTGGAAATGACTGAGTTGCAGAGGAACCCACAAGTACAAGCTACATGTCTGTGCCAGTGAAATGGGAGGATGGAAAAGACCAGTGCAATCGTAGGTTTCATCAGTCATGGGGCCTTCAGTGTGGGCAGGGGAATACATGAGATGATGTACGCTGGGTTGGTTAAATGTCCTGCAGAATACCACATTCAGTTCTGGTCACCCAAGTAACAGAAGGGTAAATTGAAAATAGATGTGCACACAAGAGCTACTAAACTGATACACAGAATAAAGAGCCTGTCATTTGTGAGGACCCTGTAAGAAGATCCAGGCTATCTAGATGAAATGCTAAGAGGGGGTAAGATTCCAGCCTGACTACACCATAGAAGCAAACATAAAAGAGAAAAAGTATTTTAATTTATATTAATATTTTCTTTGGTCCCAAAGAGAATGTTTATAATTGGTTCATAACTGGGACAGGAACATCTTTGGGTTGGAGAATAAAATAATATTTTAAATCGTAAGAGCACTAGGGCTCTGGAAAAGTATTCCAACAGAGGTAGGGGAGCAAAAAAGCCACAAACAAAAACCCCAGATAAACCCAAACTGCTCTTCTGATGGAGTTCTACGCATTCCTGGCAGGGGTGTGACACGTTGCTGTGATCACAACAGGCGAGACAGCATGACGTGGAACTTCTCTTACATTTTGGTTTTTCATCCTAAGTTTCTGGGGTACTTTAGTTCAAATAATGACAGAATAACAGCCCCCAAAGTTCCAAATCAGAGGAAAATACTTTTTTTTTTTTTTTTAAATTTAATAGCACTTTCTGAGTAGAAATACAAGTTAGTCTTTTCAAAGGTTTAACAACAACTACATTTTCAGGATGCCAGTCTAATGGTCATGAGATTTATGCATCGTGGAGTTATCTTCACTACAACACCACAGAGTTACGTAAAGAACACCCTGAAGAGGACTCATTTTTAAAAGGGTTTGTGCGTCTCAAGGCAAAGCCCTGCCACAGCAGTTAAAGGATCTGTGAGATCTGACAAATGAGCGCAAATCCAGAGAGGCTCCCCATCCCCTTTTTCCTCAGCATAAGATCTGTAGACTGCAGACAGAAGACAGTCTTTCCGAAAATTGGTATCTAATTTATACTTGAACATAAATAATGGTGATGTTTTGGCCAGAAACAAAATGTTCTTAAAAGTCTTGTCTGCTTAAAAGCAGCCAGTGCATAAAAACTAGCAAGGAGAGGTAACATGGGCAGATGTTGCCCATTTACAGTTTTGTGTTCACTTTCATTTTAGTGCTATCCAAATATATCAATCCAAAATACATTAAATAGTTCTCAGCTAAGCCCAATATAAAATTTAGTTTTTATTCATCTATATTTAAATATATGCAGACACCTACAATAAGTCAAGCTATATGCTAATGAACAAGACAAATGGTAGGTGTAATTTATAGTCTTTTCATAAGCCTAAAAATTTGTCACTGCTGAATAACACATAACAGAGGCTCTTTAAAATGCATATTAAGAATGACTACTATATACTTACTGGCATTAACCTCTTCTTCATCATACACATCGACTTCCAGCAACCGGATCAGCATGCGGAAGAGGATCCTTAGGAACTGCAAGTATGAGCCAGTCTTTCCCACCTGAGCCAAAGATGGAAAAAAAAATCCAAATCCCCACTCAGACTAACATGAAGGAAGGATACGTTTCAGATAAATGCCTTTGGGCTTACCCCATTCTAGCTCTGCCTGAAAACATAACAAGACATAATATTCCCCATTATGCTGAACAGTATTACAAAATTGATCTTTGAGCAAAACCTGGCCCACAGGCTGTATCATTTTTGTACACAGGGAGATCAGCAGTGATAACTGCTTCTCTGCTGATATGCTCATGGCAATTACGCCCAGTGCCATTCACGTGTATTTCATTTAGGCTAAAAATTACATACAGCACCATACTCTCCTTACCACTTCCAGCATGGACTTAACTTAAAATTAGACTTATTTTTGACCTCAAAATACATCACTGAGTGCAACCTTGCAGGGGGCCTTTACAGTACAATCTCCAGTCCTCATCATTGGTCCTCTCATCCTGCTAATAAGGCAAGAGGAAGGAACTGTTCTCTTACTTGCGGTGGTCCTGTCAAAAGCAGCCGCCTGGGGTGAAAACTCCTCGAGCCAGACGCCTCACCCTGATTGCTGAAGTCCGCGTGGTGCTGTCGGGCTGTTGTCCACTGCCTGTAGTAGAGAGACTGCTCTTCACTGTTCACGTCCTTGTGAAGCAGAGGCCTCAGAGAGCTCAGCCAAGACACGTCAGCATGAGGCAGGAGGGAAGAGGAGGAAGGCAAATTCCCACTTTTCTGTGAGCTCAGGAGACAGTAGGCAGCTTTCGACAGGATGACGATGCGTGGCAGCGCAGCATGGAGGACCTTGCTGTCTTTGGCTGAATGGGCAGGCCACCGAAACGTCTGGGAGACCGAAGACAGTGATGATAGTTTCGAAGTGGTGCTGCTCGCCATCTGGTTACCCAGGGAGTCGCATTCTTGTTTCATGGTCTCTCCAGTTGTGAAACTGGGGTAAGTTCCCTCATCTACTGAGCTGTGCGCCACAGTCTGAAAGTTAAGTGATGGTGCTTGCTTCTGAGACTTGTCTGCAGCACTCGAGGAACTCACACCATTGTCTGCCAGGGACCCTGGGGAAACAAAGAGCAGGCAATGAACAGATACTGGCTGACATAAGAAAATTTCAAGAAATCATTAATTCATTTGATCTATGGGACAATCCTAATCTTCAATTACTTCTGTTCAATGAGTGCTGCTGTGTGAGATCATCACGTGGCTTAGGTCAGTGTTTCACCGTTTAAAAAGAAATCATTGACACGCACCCATCTGTCCCTCTTGCTGGAGAGGCAACAGCCCTTCTGTTAGGGTTCAGAGTCCAAACACAAGCGTCCCAATCCCAAATGAACATTTAGCTCTGTACGTTAATTACCATTCCCCATCTGGGATTTGGGATTTGATGGTACAACCTTCTGAAATTCAAGTATAAGACACCACTGTATACATAGATTGATTTGAACACTCCTTCCTTTGGGGAACAGAGCATTCATTTCACAGCAACTTTAATATGAACTGGGCTATGCTCCCTCCTCCATACCAGTCAGGTTTAGTTGGTGTATGGGACAATCTGGTGTACGGCAAAGGTCCAGTTCAGCTGTCTTAGTACCTCAAACTCATAGGGAAACAAAAGGAAGGACCCAGAATTGTCTGAGGAATGCAAGGAAGGAAAGGCCTGGTGAGAGAAGGTGCTCCATTGATGCCTGAATAAGTAGGGCAGACCCCACCAATCTGTTGGTCTTGGCAAGGAGGCAAATATCCATCATCATCCATAGCTATCCCCGCAGTTACAGAGCATTTTTCTATTCCTAAAATTTTATACCATCCATTTCTACTCTGATTTTTAAGATCTTTTCAGGATCCACCAGACTAAATTAGCAACAAATGTGTAATGTTGAGTTTAAAAATAAAATTCACAAGGGACCCTTAGCTATGGCATACCATCCTCCCACTGCAACACCATCCCCTTTTAGCTGTACACAGGAGAATTGCTCACTATGGAAAAAATCTGCTTCTAACATTTCATTGCCTGGCTTGCAGCAGGATACAGCTAATCAACCCACATTTGACTAAACATCTTAATGTTTGCATTCAAATTCCAATGATGTAGGAACGAAGACTTGTTTTTCAGGGCAACAGCAGAATAACTGACCTGAGGTTCCAGTGACAGCGCTGCTATTACTCTGGGGTCGGTCCAAGTCTATCAACAGCTCATCAGAGTCATTCTCGCTAACATTAGCCTTCTCATGCTCCTTCTCACTAAGGTCAAGAGCTACAATAGGCCCTCGAATTGCCTCCTTCGAGACGTAGCAGCATGCCAGGCCTATTTCTTGCTCTAATGCAGTCCGAGTTAAGTAGCTTGAGTCAATTAGTCGAAGGTCACAGTATTTCAACGACCTAGAAAACCCAACCCAAGAAAAAAGAAAGTTTTGTTTTCTCTGGCTTTGAAGAACAGTCCCTCTCTTGAATTGCTTATTAAATATTCATGAATAACTTTATTAGCCAGTAAAAATAAAATAAAATTTTAAAATATTCATCACCTAAGTTTTGCTCCTTGGTACTTTGCACAGACATTCATTGACCCACACAGTTCAGTAGCTTTACTTTTCACAAACCACACTTCCCAAAATTTTAAACTGTTCCCAAATAAAGCCTAAAATACACTTTTTTGTGAAAAAAATAGTCAGATGGTATCAAACCACTTATCCACCCCCCAACTTAACGTGTTTAGATAAGAGAACAACCATATTGCAAGAGTAATAACAGCACCTGGGGAAAGATTCTCCTAGAGGGTCCTTGCCAGTTAGAATAACAATGCAAGGTAGACCTTCCAAATCCTGATAGGTGCGAGGGATCCAGTCATCCTGCTCATATCCTCTCCAAGTCTGTGAACAGAGAAACTTCCAGTCACATTTAAAAGACACATAAACCTTCACTTGTTTTTTTGGTTTTTTTTCCAGTTCTGCTTTTTCTTTGTATACAGAGTTCGCTTACCCAACAGCCAACACGAAAAAGACCTTAGGTACAGGCATGCATTTTTTCTGGTAGCAAAGTGTTAGCCAAGCATTAAATGCACATAAAAAGGATGCACAGCATATGTTATTCAGTGCTGGAAGCATACACCTGGTGTGGTATTAGTGGGGTCTGTC
Source organism: Buteo buteo (assembly GCF_964188355.1). Taxonomy (NCBI): domain Eukaryota; kingdom Metazoa; phylum Chordata; class Aves; order Accipitriformes; family Accipitridae; genus Buteo; species Buteo buteo. The sequence goes on along the minus strand of NC_134173.1, from coordinate 26,578,551 downwards.
AGACAAAAATGCAGCTGATGCCTTCAATTTCAAGCTGGCACAGTTAAAAGTTCCTTGAAATTAATGTAAACCTGAAGACCTTCAAGTGGAGTATGAAAATGATTCCATGATCCTTAAATATTTGCTCAATTATTCTATATAATGAAAGATTATATGAAAGAAAAAAAATTTTCCCTTTCACTGGAGGTAATCCCACAAGAAGGGACTCCTTACCTACAGTCTACCAAGGCCCAAGACCACAAAACTACCATTTTCCCTTAACACTGGAAAGGCTGGTAACACCATCCCATGTCCTTACACCCTTCAGTCCCCTTGGTTCAGCGGAGCTTACTGAACCTGGCTGAGCCCATTTGTGTTCTCTGTGATGGATGCAGCATCCTAAAAACATTGCTCTATCTTGAGCAACAATATCTTTCTTGCTGTGTCGCACAGTGCCCAGACTTCCAGATGATACAGTCAGTATTTGATCAAGACAGGCATGAGCACCCTGCAGCAACTGTTAAAAGGAAGTAAAGCTGAAAGACACAGAATCGCTCGCTTAGAAAGAAAACAAGCCATTCTATCTCTACAAACACTGAAATTGTATTATAAGGCTGACATGCAAAAATGCAAGTTCATATCCAGCCATTCCTGTCAATCCATTATGGGTACTGCCAGGAAAACTTACAACACAGCCTCTCAGATCACCAACCAGTCAAGACAGGAGATCAGCAGAGAAGTTCTTTCCATATAAAGCAGACACTTCACATTTCCATGCTGATCAGACATTAACGTCTCTCCAGACAAGAAAATGAGGCCCTAATGGTTACAGAATCATCAGTATTTGAGCTACAGCATACAACCTGCTGGAAAATTTTTTTCCTTCTTTCTTATTAATAACAGAAAAAATCAGTTCTGAAGAAGACTGTTACCTAGCTGAGGCACAGAATGTACTTTGCTGAGTCATGACAGCAAGCCTAACCACTCAAACTGCCCATTAAAAATAATATATATATTACTCTTCTCAGCACAGATGTGCAAGATGAGACGCAGCTCTCTTGACAGAGCAACAAGACTTATGAAAGCTTTATGGAAAACATACCTTGCAAGAAGAACCCTATCTTGAATTCCGTCTTGGTTCTTCTAGTCTCAACCTGTACCCTTGACCTGTTCTCTCCTTACCCTTCCTCCTCCCCAGAAAGGCAATGTTTTATGAGTAATCTTCTCAGGCAGATGAAGGGGATTGAAAAGGAGGACTCACTAGTGGATCAGTGATTCAGCATGCCATTTGACCTTTTGAAAATTTCCACTGAAAAAACCCTACGATTATTTCTTTCTTAGCTTAGAAAGAGCACAATTTGGAGTAATATTCCCCTTTTCTGCTATGGCTCTATTCTCCTTCCCCTGATTTCAGCATCCTCTGTATAACATGTTCACAGCAAAAAATTATTTCTCCAACTACCTAGCAACATCTACTGGCTCAGTAAAGCAGCCTCAGCAGCAGAGAGGTATTTTCTGCCTCATCAAGGTTAGTCTTGCTGTGTGTTATCCTGCCTCTCCAGTGACAGAAGTTTCTGCGAAAGTGCATGGCTAGAAAAAGAAATAAGGGAATACAGATACAAAGCTGATTATCTTTCCGCTAGCCTAAGGACTTAAAAGAAGCCTGAGTGCCTGGGGCTTTGGGCTGTAAGCTTGCATACAGAAGATGTATTTCTTGACCATCTTACTGAGAAGAGAGCTACAGCCCTCTGGGCTCCTCACTTTTGAATGCCTCCCAAACAGTTTGATTCTTGTTACACTTAAAGTGTATGCCATGACAGCATGCCTCATCAACAAAATAGTTATTTAAATTATTTTCCATCTCTTTCTTTCTGTACCTCTGGGTATTCCATCCCCCTTGAAGCCTGGCTCCCTAATGGAGAGGACTGGCCTGTCTGGCTGGCCAGAGGGCTGGTCTGACAAAGTGGGGAACAGTCCAGCTACCAGCACTGCAGAGACAGCTGCCCACCCTCCCTGCACTGCTGTGGTACCACACATGCTGCTAAGGCCCTCTTAGGGAGAGGGGATAAGTTAAGTCAAACTACAATTGGGGTCACTAACAGCTATAAAGTTGCCCTCCCTGCTGCTGACAAAGGTGAGGATAAAGTCTTACCCTCCCTGCGACCAACAGCAGTTATTGGTGGGACCAGCATTTAGAGCCTCAGCCTCACCAAAAAGCACTCACTAGCCTCATATTGCTCTCCCCCTCCAGAAAAAAGGGCCTGGGTGCTCATAGTGGAAACAGGCAGCAATGAGTTCCCCACTTGCTTTAGTCCTCCAGCGTCAGTACTCCATCTAACGTCAGGAGAAAAGCCAAGAAGCACGGAGACTAAATCAAAATTGTCTGCAATAAACTAGACTCAATAGTAGCATAGCTGATGAATTTTATAATGGGAATCAGCTGCCCAAATGTATGCTCACACCATTTCAGATACCCTGTGTTATCCCAGGCATCAGACTACCAGGTATGGCAGGCCAGCACAAGACTCACAGGTGACCTTCATAATTCTGGAGTGCCACTGGGATAACCCACCTAAAAAGACACTACAGGCTTATCTTTGAGCAACTGAATTCCTCTCCTCACTCCCTTCACATAGGCATGTTTCAGAATTGAGTGGGTTTTTTCTAGTCACCTGCAAGGAAAGAAACAAGTGCAGAATCCTACATCTATGTTTACTCTGAAAGAGCATCTTATGATGTGGGGGAGAGGCATAAGAATTATTTAGAAGTTTTTTCATTCTCTGCCTGATCAAATTCATCTATTCCAGATCAATGGCTACATGGATATTCACCTGCAACAGCTTCACACTCAGTCTCGATCTGCACTAAAGGCTTCATGGGCTCCAGCAACATGTAAGGGCTGCAACCCTTTACAGCACAGGGCCATAAATAAGCCCTCACAGGACTCACACTCCAAAATGATTTAAGGTTGGAATTGACGCCTAGCCAAAAAAACCCAGCAGCACAGAGTTGCTATCTCACATGTTTTCTCCTTCGTGACTACTACTTTCCCCTCTTCCCTCTTCTGCTGCAGACAAGGTTTGAGAAGCAGAGGTGGTGGTATCTTCTTTAAAGGACATTTTATCTTGTTGTAGGCAAGCTCTTTAAGAAAGGCTCACAAAATTCATTCCTTGTCTATGTGGTTTTGAATACACTGTATAACTCATAGTAGGAAAGGAAAATTAATATCTCTATGAGGCTTAGAGCAAGGATTAGGACAGATAACCAGAATTACTTTTAGGCTGGTACCTAAGGCAGGCAGTCCATTTCCCTTTGCTTAATGTAGTGAGGAATTAATTCAGGAAGTGGGTTTGGCTAGTTGAACCATGCTCTCACAAATCCATGCAAAAGTTTAGCTTGGTGCATATATGCTGTGCAGAAGAAGCTTTCAGTGTGCAGTGGTTGAAGAAAAGAAGTCCATGACAAACAGAATACTTTACCAGTTATCAGAAGGGCAGAAGATGGATGGACAGAACAGACAACAGATACACTAGACAGACAGATAAGTTGGTGGAAAGAATTAGTTTGCCTAAGGAGGTCTGAGCTCTGCTTTCTGAGATTCAGAGACGAAACTTATCTGACTCATGCTGTTATTCAACTTTAACAAGAGAGATAACATCCAGTGTTTGACTTCATGGGCCAGTAACAGTTCAATTTTCTGCCAAGTTTCTAAATCAGTTATGCTCATCAAAAGTACAGTAAACTTTCATGGAGACAGATACAGAACATGCACCCTTTTCCTATAGAATAATAACCCATAAACATGTGGGAAAGAACACAAAATGTGTACGACAGTCAGATGACTACAACGGGCATACAAAGATATACTTAGCTTCTGCTAACCTTCAACCGCGTCACAAAGTGTTTTGCGACAGTAAGCTCTGAGGCAGGATTCCCAAGGAGGATCTCAAAACGATACTGCAGACCTAACTTGTCTCTTACTTCTTGTAACCTCTCCTTGGCCAGCATGGCTAGTTGCACAGATGGCACCCTAATGACAAGCATGTGGCCACAGCCATTCTTATCCTTTCCTGGAGAAGTGATAAGGTCATCCATTATGCTGAGTGTTTCAGGTGTGCTGTGATCTCTTAGTGAGGCCATGGTCGTGAGAGCCATCAGAGCTTGGGAATACTGCTGAATGAGAAGGTAGCAGCGAATCACCATGCTGTGCAGCCGTGGGTACCTTTGAGGAGATACAGTTCTGCATTAGCACATGCAAAATCACAGCAATGTCTGAAAATTGGCCAAAACCCAGGACCACGTGGTAAAGTAGTACCCATTTTTTCTGTAGAACTCAAAGAATGAAGCCTTTGATTTTCATGGACAATAATTTTGCACAAAATCTGTTTTTCAAGTAAATGCATATAACAGTCCAAATGCAGAAGATAAAGAGCCAAGTAACTCGAGTGCTCAAGTAACTGGAATTACAAACTTCTGTTACCTTCGTTTGGGCCAGAATTTCAGCTAAAGATATTTAACTTGATGTAGATACAGATCATCTCAGATCCAGTTCACTTTAAGAGCACAGGCTAATAATTGGTTTGCTGTCCACAAGCTACTTCTTCTACGAACTTAGAGGACCATTGCTGCTTCAAGTGGTTTGTGAGAGAAGTACTTCATAATTTCACATCTCTCAACTTCTCACCAGAAAGTTAGACTTACCAAAAGAGATTGCTGTCTCTGAGCCAAATCTGAACTTCCATTTTGCCTTTTAACTTACACAGCCAATGTTTCTTTCTCATCACAGCTATGTGCAGTGACAACAGATATAAGCTTACAAAGTAAAATGCTAAGAAAAAAAATACTAAAGCCTAGTCAAGCAAAAAAGCACTCCATTTCTAGGCATTCCCCATAAGTTCACTCACCACCATAATACAGAAAAAACCTATGCTATCATGACTTTGAGCGCTAGTCTTGCGCCACAGAAATCCGAATGACTAAACCAACTAAAAGCTCCAAATTTCTCTGGCCTCTTGAGTAATTTAATAGATATGGGATCCATTTGAATAAAGTTTTGTGTCTGTCTTTAACCCGTAGGTACAGCAGCTAGCTCTGTGTACCATAAGCCAGTCATTAAATGGATAAATTTTTAAAGCACTTTTTACTCCTCCTCCCATAAAAGTACCCACTGCACTTTTGCTACAAAAACAAATGGCACCTTCTTATAATACCAAAATGTCTGCAATGTTTTGACTTGTAAGCTTGTACAGCTCACCCGCCCAGATGGAATAACGCACTTTCTTGAAAAGAGAGGCTAAATCAATAAACTGTGATGCAAAAGCATATCCTGGCTCCAAGGTAGAGGTTCACCTCCCATCAGCTTCTAGTTTTATCCTAACTTCATATCAGGATAGTATTTGCACATGCACTAATCCTCGTCCATCCTTTTCCCCATTCACATTTTAAGAACAGAAACAGAGCAACAGTGACCACTACCTCTTCCATTGGACTTGACCAGAAAGACTACGAGAAGCCTAAAGAACTGACGTATTAAGATTAACTGACCTTGTTATTATTTATCACATTCATTACTTACATATTTGTAGATAATAATAAATATTAAGGATTAATAATGTACTTAATTATTCATTTATGTTGCTGATTTAACATATTTGATATTGTATTTTACTTAATAAATATAGATACATTTACAATTATTATATTGACCTAAATAAAATAGGAAAAACAGTACTGAAGACAGAATAATCCTAGTCTAGTAAATATGAAAACACAATGAAAACTATAGTTTGAACTGTTATAAGAGATTTGTCCTGCTGAAACGCAGGATAGATTAACTCCACATTGCTGGAAACAACAGTATTGCCTTCATTCCTGTAATGTACCCATTTAGTTATATCGTGGATATGTGCTATGAAAGTAGATTGTTCAGGCAGCTGCAGGGTACTAATAAACCTCTTTCAGGCTCTGAGCTGCAGAAACCAAAACCATAGCCAACTAATGAAATAACAAAAATGATGGGTTTGAAATGACTTGTCGCTTACTTGGGCCACCACTGACAAGTCTGTTGGCAGTCTCAACAAGAGAGACACCAGAAGCGGTGAGGTATGAAACCTCTGGTACTTTCATAGCTTAGTGAGGGCTGAGCCAAAAGAAGAGAGCAGCATAGCTGAGCCTGGACTGCTGCTGAATGGGCCCAATCTCTTCTACAAACAATGAAGGAAATCCCCTCTTTCTTCAATAGCATTAACTTTGTTGCAAAAATAAAAATTGCACATACTTCACAGATTCCAAGATCAACATCAAAGGTCATCATGTCTTCATCCCCCTGTGATGGGGCTCATAAATATAATTGTATCCTTAAGATCCCAATTAAGCAGAATCCCAAGCTCCCATGTTACTATTTACCTTTCTAAAAGCGTGTTGACCATTTTTTCAAAGGTTTCATCACATCTCAAAAGGGGACTTGTGACTCCCCATTGGAGGGATTTGCTATATTCATTCAAACCAAAGTACAGTTTGTCTTCACTTGCTGCGTCATCCTGTTCCATACAGAGATAGCAAAACATAAGCAAAACTGGAACCAATTTTAATTTCTTTTGTCATTTAAAAAATAAGTGGAAAGTATTTTCCGAAGCAAAGTATCCTTTCTTTTCATTCATTCTCCCTCAGTGATGCTATTTGCTTGTTTCAAAGGACACAGTGAAATGTAAATGTTTTTTACTTAACTTATTTGTCTACAGCTAGGAAAGACAGACATAGCTCCTTCCAAATTTTTCAATGTATCTCCTACCTGTGATTGCAGGGGGGGTCCTAGAATGCTGCTAATTATTTTCTGACTCCCTATCTCTGGCTTTATATCTACTGAAAACTCTTATCTCATTTCTATTTAAAGCAGAACCTGAAAACAGAAGGATTATTAATTTCCAAAATTCTTCTTGATTGTCAGATTCTACACATCTCTAATGGCAATCAGAAACTAACAATTTCTTTGCTGAAATGTAAATCTGCAGACAGCAATCAGAAAGGCAGAATATTTGCTGCCTCAAATTTCACAAGGCCTTTGCCGGAAGCACAGCATGGTCTCCAGTGCATTTACATCACCAGTAATCACTAGGAATGTAATTTAATCACATACAGACTCCCCCTGTCCTGGTTTCAGCTGGGATAGAGTTAATTGTCTTCCTAGTAGCTGGTACAGTGCTATGTTTTGAGTTCAGTATGCAAAGAATGTTGATAACACTGATGTTTTCAGTTGTTGCCAAGTAATGTTTAGACTAAGTCAAAGATTTTTCAGCTTCTCATGCGCAGCCAGCGAGAAAGCTGGAGGGGCACAAGAAGTTGGCACGGGACACAGCCAGGGCACCTGACCCAACGTGGCCAACGGTGTATTCCATACCATGTGACATCACATCTAGTATAGGAACTGGGGGGAGCAGGCGCAGGGGGATCGCTGCTCGGGGACTAACTGGGTGTTGATCGGTGGGTGGTGAGCAATTGCACTGCGCATCATTTATACATTCCAATCCTTTTACTATTACTGTTGTCATTTTATTAGTGTTATTGTTATCATTATTAGTTTCTTCTTTTCTGTTCTATTAAACCGTTCTTATCTCAACCCATGAGTTTTACTTCTTTTCCTGTGAGCAGCTGCGTGGTGCTTAGTTGCTGGCTGGGGTTAAACCACGACACCCCCTTTTTTGTGGGTTATTTTTTTTAATCAGAAGATTGAAAGTTGTTGATTTTTTTACTTTTGGGAAATTAAAAATTGTCTAGACCATTTTACAGAAGGTCACCACATTGGCTTACGTCAACAATCAACTAAAAAGCAAACTTTGAATATTCATTCACTCCCTCATTTCCACTATTCTGTTTGACTTTAACTATTTTTTACAGCTACCACTTTAAGACACTTTACAGACACCAGTGGCCCACTCAACACAGTAAAGTCAAACTTGATATAAGTATAACAAAGAAGGAATAGGAGAAAAGGATATTTTTAAAGCAGGTTTAGCCAAAACATCCTCAGAATCAGCTGGCTGAAATGGTGAAAAAAAATAATGGGGCAGAATGTCGAACAGACCTTTCCCACCTCTTCTCTGCACAATGACAGCACCTACTACCCAGCACCCAACTTTTATTAGTACCAGAGAAGTAATGAACAGATTTGACAGGCTATGTGACATATAACTTACAGTCAAAAGTCAGACTGCTTGAAAATGGACAGCCAGCTCCAGAGCTTTATGGCATGTCTACATAGCTTTGTCTGACCAGAGCATAGAAAGTAATGTCTCATACTACATGACTGGCCAAAGAAAAATGTGCAGTTCCTGGACCTAAATGTCAATGCTACTTCCACCATCAGCATTCCAGGGCTATGTATCTAGAGCCTGAGAGAACAAGCTCCAGCAGAGAAAGAGCTCCCTTCTAACAATTTTCTTTAATATGCCTCTACAAGATTCCTTTAGGCGTGAAGTCCACATTAAAATTCACAGTTAAAATTAACAATTAAACACTTACCACAGTGTCAAATTGTATCCAATGTACCTCATTGCTAGAGCTGATCCTGGACTGCTGCGTTTGCAAGGCATAAGGAAAAGAGCTGACCTGAAGAACAAGGAGGTTGAATGCTTCAAGGACCTCCCTGCAATTAATAACTCTATCAGCCAGACCATGACTAGGCTCACCATGTGACAGGGAACTTGAAATGGCACTGCAGAAATAAGAATGCAAAGAATTGCCTTACTGACATCCTGAGATTCAAAGGATTACTCTCTTCCTACAGAAAAATCTCCAAATGATCATGACACTGAGAATCACAGCTCAAAGATCTCTTTGGAAGGATGAAAGATGTCAAAACTATTTGAGTGTTCTCTGTGGGTAGACTCAGGCAACAGAGGGGAAAAAAACAATAAAAAGGCCAAAATCTGCTGACAGCGAGAAGGTGAATTAGTGTGCCAATTTAAACGAGCATTGGGTGGAGGAGACAAAAAATAAGCCAAAGCTGATGAAGCCTTCTCACTAAGAAACACTGTTGCATGAGTTGTGGTTTTAGGATATAGTAACAATTTTACAAAATCCAGTGGATTTTCCAGCCTGAAACAACTCATTTCTAAAAGACTGGGGAACCTCATAGTTTCCTGATGTCCTGATTTTCAGCTCCTGGAATTATCTTTGCCTCCAGAATATTCAGGAATTCCAAATTCAGTGTACAGCAATAACAGTAACAAAAATGTGATGGTAGGGATAAGGAAGGAAGAATGTTGCTTTTATCTGTTTTCAGCTGTCCTTCAAGGAATGTATTTTATTATAACTCTGATATTCAAATGAATCCCACAGCCTTATGCACCATGTCTAAATCACATTAATATTTTCCTCCTCAGTTTACTCCTGGAACAAGAGCAGAATAATAAGCTTTAGTTACTTCTTTCTTTTTCCATAGCAAAGTTGTGATTCAGTGTGAAGAAATGTTTTTGCACACATGTGTACGTGGTGGTGTGTTCAGATCTAATGCTGGCCAAATCCAACACAGCTGGGTTTTAAGTCCTTTTCTTACAGTAGCTAGGGTATTTTTCAGGTGATGCAAAGAGTTAAACATCTGTAAACTTTCATATATTAAAACCAACACTATCATCAAGGATAAAAACATGAATTAAAACATGAGTGGCTTGTGAACATGGGATAGATTTGGGTTTCAGTAGAGAAAAAGGGGCGGAATAGGAAAAAAAGAAGAGGAACAAAGAAAATTGCAAAATTCAGCTCTTTTTCCTGGACTTCAGTACCATACCACATACCCCTACAAAGTCTGTTAGAGATCCAAAAATCTGAAACTAGTCTCACCTATCTTCAACTGAATCAGAATTAGTTAACAAATATCATAGGCAAGCAAAAAAAGATTATTTCTGATTTTGAGGCACAAAATGCCTTAGGCCTAGAAAAAGCATCGGGCGTCTGAAGTGGTAAGTCTTTTGAAAAACCTAACTGAAAGATACTGGAAGAGGATGGTTTTCCTTTGGTAGATTGAAGTAGCTACCTTGTTAAATCCACGTGGGCATTGTCATGAACCAGCACAAACAGTGTATAGGGATTCTGCTTCACTCGTCTCATGAAAACTTCAAATTTTGTTTGAATCTCATTGTCTAGCCGAACCACGTATTTCTCGGCTCTCTGATATGCCGTTCCATTGTCTTCTAGGCCCAAGTCCACAAGGACACCTGTCAGAAAGAAGAACACAACAAAAATCTTTCCCTTTGAGTGCATCCAAAAGTGAAGTGTCAACGGTAGGTTGCCACATGTCCACCAATATCAGGACTTAGCCAAATCACTGATACAACCTAGTAAGACAATGATTATCCAAATGCATTTTCTCTCACAATTTGGACCAAAATGTGCTTCTTGGCTTCTGGATTTCTTTCAAAAAGTGGCTGAAGACCTTTCAAAGACTTCTCACATTACCAAAAAGAAAAAAAAACTTCAGACCTCCATAAAAATTTCCACATCAGTGCTCAGTTAGCTGTGCCTCATGATCCTAGGCCAAACTTGTCCACATTTGGGCAATACATTAATCTTTCTCAAGTCAGAAAAAGTTATTCTGACCTTTCTTTTGCAAAAAAATCATAAATTTATATAAAACTGACTCTCACTAATATCATATCACATAATTCTTTCATGCCTGCCTTTAATGTTACTGTCAATATAACTACTCTCTAACAGTCTTTGTAATGATAGATTGCCATCACATTCATAATGTAGGCATGATGTAAAGTATATGGCTTTGAACACCATTTGAATTAAAGAAGTAGCAATAAGCCACTGTGAAATGTCAGTCAACTATGTATTTGCCAGGGTCTTCATGATTTAAAAAAAATTATTTTAAAACGTAAAGTAAAAACCATTCATTTAAAAAAATAAATAAAACAAATTGGAAACCCTGTTAAGAGATATCAGAAGACCTCTGGTTTAGTGTAGCAGCAAATTAAGTAAATGTCTGAAGAAACAAGGAATGGAACAAAAAAACCTATGAAGTTATGTTAGAAAGGAAAAGAAACCCATACTCCAAGTAAACTATTTTATTCTTTTTGTTTTACTAGTAAAATAGTACAAAGCAGAGAAAAAAAATACAGAGATGGACCACAATATTGAGCAATATCAGAGCATATCTGCACAATCAAAAAGTGTGGGATTTGTTTAGTCTAGAGTAGAAAACAAGAGAGGAAAAAAGTCAACAGCTACCCAAAACCACTCATAGATGCATTACACCAGAACCTCATATTCATGTTTTTCAAATGTAAATGCAGAGGATTATTAGATAAAGCTGAAGCTAGAAAAAAAACCCCAAAAAACAAAAAATGTTCAGCTGATTAAAAAAAAATCCTAAATACACAACTATCCTAAGGACTTCATTACTCCCAGATATCAAGAGATCAAGAGCTAAAAAGGACCAAACACCTATACGGATAGTCTTTAGTTCCATTAGACAGCAATTTTCTCCATGAAGAAACCCTTATGCTTTTCTGGATACATGTCAGTCACTAACAGAGTGGATAACAGAGGTCATTCTCAAGGGAGACATATTCCATAACCTGTACACCAAAGCGTTCTTGTTCCTCTTGAAGCATTTGGTACTAACCATGGTCAGACACACAACTCCAGACAAGAAAACTCACCATTTGAATAAGCAAGGCAATTATTGTGTGCTAACGTGCTTGTATTACTCAGGCATTTATCTACCTAGTAAGAGAGCGTCCTGCACATACATCTGTGCTAATACATATGAGAGCATATGCACAAATGTGTACCTAGAACAAATAGCACTAACAAGTCTAGAGGACAAAAGATCTGAACAGCTGCACTTGCTTATCCACTCCCTCTCTTAACAGTTGAATGCTTCTCCAGGTCATACATTCCTCAGACCCGCATGAAAATGGCAATTTCTTTTGACAGTCATGTGGCACAGCTTGGGCCCAGTTTATGAAAGGAAGATATTTAGAATTCATCAACGATACCAACTAATGGAGCTAATATTGGACATGCAAAATACATGTTGGAACAACTTACTTCTCCATTTATACCAGATATGATTTAATATCACATACTTTAGTTTAACAGTCTCTTTTTCCTCCCCTCCCTTTTACCTGATTGTCGAATCCGTTGAAGTGTCTGCTGCACCAGGACTTCTGAACGAGGAACTATAACGATGAAGTCTACTTTGCTGAAGTGGCCCAGATCCAGGCTCTGATTGCCACTGTCTGCTATAGCACAAACCTGGGACAAGAGCTTTCTGGCAACTGTAAGCTGTGGCTGGTAAATTTGGAAGGTATCAACATCCAAATCTAGAGTGTGTTTGTTTGAAAAAGAAAACAGAACACAACAAGAAACATGTTTACTTCCCCCCCCCGATAAACATGACCCTCCAAATAGCCTACCCTCTATTATCAGAAAAAAAAATCAATCACCAGACTAAATCCCAACACTCTGGAGAGCTGGGTACAGATCACAAATGACAACTTCCTTTTTTTGATCAAAATATGATTACATGTCAGACCTCAAGTACAGCACTGCCCATTTTTTAAATGCCCTAAGCGTTTTGAGGATTTTTCACAGTGCAACCAAAGGAAGCCTCAATGACAACAGTGAAATGCATTCTGTTAAATGAACCAACACATACATAATATACATGCATAAACATACATAAATAATGTGTATATATGAGAAAAAAAATGTGTGTGTGTGTATATATATACACGCATCACTCTAATCCCCTCCTGAAACTTGCAGTTCTTCAGGAGCATCCCTCCATCACTCCTGCTGGGAGAACCAGCCATGGATGTTGAGGCTGCTGGGTGCTGAGATTGCTGGGCTGAGAACACAATGGGATGAGAGCCAGCACACCTATTAGTATGAGGAAACTGAGCCTGCATTGATGATCTTGCCAAAAAGACTCTAAAAGGACAGCAGGTAAGTTGGGTGTTCGTTTGTACATCAGCTCTACTCTGAAGTACTGAGCCCCACTCTAAGTCAGCACTGAGATAGCTGTATGTCTATATACTGACTGATAGTAATTATTGAGAGCAGCCCTGTGGAGAAGGACTTGGGGGTACTGGTGGATGAAAAGCTGGGCATGAGCCAGCAACCTGCGCTCGCAGCCCAGAAAGCCAACCATACCCTGGGCTGCATCCAAAGCACTGTGGCCAGCGGGTCGAGGGAGGGGATTCTGCCCCTCTGCTCCGCTCTGGTGAGACCCCACCTGGAGTGCTGCCTCCGGCTCTGGGGTCCTCAGCACAGGGAAGACATGGGCCTCTTGGAGCGGGTCCAGAGGAGGGCCACAAAAATGATCAGAGGGATGGAACACCTCTCCTGTGAGGACAGGCTGAGAGAGTTGGGGTTGTTCAGCCTGGAGAGGAGAAGGCTCCGGGGAGACCTTACTGCAGCCTTTCAATGTATAAAAGGGGCTTATAAGAAAGATGGGGACAGACTTTTTAGTAGGGACTGTTGCAATAGGACAAGGGGTAATGGTTTTAATGTAAAAGAGGGTAGATTTAGCCTAGATAGAAGGAAGAAATTTTCTGTGATGAGGGTGGTGAAACACTGGAACAGGTTGCCCAGAGAGGTGGTAGATGCCCCATCCCTGGGAACATTCAAGGCCAGGTTGGACAGGGCTCTGAGCAACCTGATCTAGTTGAAGATGTCCCTGCTTATTACAGGGGGGGGTGGGACTAGATGACCTTTAAAGGTCCCTTCCAACCCAAACTATTCTATGATTCTATTATACGCTACAAAGGGAAGATGAGCAATACACCTAGGCAATAAATCTCAATTATTGAAGGGGGCATTTATTTGTTTGGAGGTTTCTTGATTTTTTACAAAAGTTTAGTCTCAGATTTATTTGAACTTAATAAAGAGAACTGTGGGACTGCAGTTTTGCTTTCTATAGGCACATACCAGAACATTCACGTTTCCTCAAATAAAAACATGTTCCTATATTTCAGAATTTCCAGTAGGTAAATCCAATGACCAACAATCCATGTTTCACTAGCCCCTAAATATTTTCAACTTGCAGATGACCAAATTAAATCCTATAATGCCATTACATTTTTTGCTTATGTCAGTTTTTCTACTACAAATTAAATTCTGATTAATGGACTGCTTACCATAAAAATTGCCTAGGGTAAATTTCTTAAAAAAAACAAAGAAAAAACCCAAACCTACTGCAAATTTAATAAAAAAGAACTATTGTTGCTTTTTTAGGTAATAAACCACTTTATCAAATCTTGCAATTTACATGAAAATTGGAAGGTGTTTGGGGTGAAAACCTGGTATGTTAGTTTTATATAGACACATGTGTGTTTGTGCGCAAACTTATCTCCTGCTCAAACCTGCCTCAGTGTTCATTTCACTAGATCTACTATGGGAGAAAGGTCCCTCTCACTGTCTAGGAGACTTACCTCTCCTTTTTTTTTATTCAGGCAGACTCCCAGTAGCTTCAACCATTGTACAGCCATATTTAAAAGACAAAGCTAGCTCAGAATAATTGTTTGAGAAAACATGAATGTTTAAAAAAATACCACTGCACATCATTACATAGTAAGAACAAAAAAAATAACAGAATCAAAAGATCCGTCTCCCTTCAAATTAATCCTGTGAGGAAGCTCAAGGCTTGTCCTTCTGGGGCTGCCAGAACAAAGTACCTGGCAGCCTTCCTGATTGGGTCTCCTGATCCATGTGGAGACTATCAACCACCTTGCTTTCATTCAGAACTAACACTGAGCTGATTAATTTAAGCTAACTAATGTGAATCAAGAGTATACCTTTCTTTCACAGTGAAAAAGCTTTACTGGAGGTTGAATTTGCTTTGATACTAGGCCTAAAAGAATCTCGGTGTTCACAACAGCTCAGTGTATCTTTTACCATTACTGTCATATGAAAAGGAAAGTATGGTTAAAGCTCTGAATAATGGAAGAATTTTAAAGTGGGAAAATGGTAATTAGCATTTTTAGACAAGAAATCCTAGCTCATCTTTTGCACCTAAGTATCTCATCCCATTACGCGGAATAAGACACATCTCTTATTTATAAGCAAATTGCAGATTACACTTGCCTAGCACTTTCAGTCCAAGATCTTAAAACACTTTCCCTAGAAGTTTAAGCATCAGAGCACAAGTCTGTAGTACGTATTATTACCATTTTACATGTGGAAAGTGAGGAATATCAGAAGTTAAGAAACAGGAGGACACCTGGAGATATCAGCACAAGAACACAGTTCCCCTCTGCCTTAAACCCAAGATTACATTCCTTTTCTAGGTGCAAAAGGGTGAGATGAGTTCACATTGCCAACGTTAAAAAGGAACATCTTCCCTACTCTGCCCAGCGCATTAACAGAAGGTGACATATTTTAGCTTAAGAATTACAAAACATAGGGGAAAAAAGTTGTTGAAGTTTACTACAGAGACTTTCTGTCTGAGAGACTGCTGTATTACTACATTCAGGTGGTAGTATTAATATTCAAAGGTTGGCACACTGACCACAGCTGTGCCCTCAGACTCTTCTGAGGCACATGCATTTTGACATTTAGTAAACTACTCACTTTTTTCACATCTTGCATGTAAAAAAATTTACCTGGTTCTTGTGTAGAAACCATGGCAATCGCCTCCTGAGATGACACACACTCACTAACATCTCCATTAAAGGGAATAATGACACTTTCCCCTCGCTGCTGTAGCATTTTCTCCAGCAGCTTGTCCAAATCATCACCTAGATAAGAATTAGCAACACCAAATTATCTGGAAGCCATTTCAGACAAATGATGTAGAACATTACGTATACACACATGTTCTCACAAAGCTTATGTCGAATCTGCAAAAGGGCAGGGGACTGGAGATACAGGGAAGAGAGGGAGGGAGAATATTTTTCTCTTTTATTTACTGATTTGCCAGTTGAATGAATTCCAAAAAAGAAAACATAGCTGAATAATTTCAGCTCTGTGCCTTTCCAGCTAGCAGTGACAACTGATGATTACAAAGAAACGCATGCTATAAAACAACCTCTAAAACCTGTGCTGAAAGCACAAACAAGAAAAGACACATGCACTTATGGGTGTCCTACCATCACATTCAGCAGTATAAACAGTGTTAAAAATGTTTTGCCACAGGGCAACTCGTACTGCATGGGTGAAGGAGACGAGTGCTCCTTTACACACAGTGAATGGAGAGAAAGAAAGAATGCCTCTCGGGGGAGAGGGCAGAGCTGTATTCATGTGCGCTTTAGCTGCTGAACAGGAGACACACCAACCCTAAATAAATAACTGTCTTGGCTAGAACTTCTGTTTCTTAGGATCACTCACCTAAAGATGTATTCTTGAAATGTGATGCGAGGAAACTAACTTTCCCTGTAATGAGCTCATAACTGATCTCTTTTAAAAATTCACTGGTGGTAAGCATGCTTTCTGCAAGTGCCCTAGATTGATATTGACCTGGAGAAGAGGGGGGAAAAAAGCGAGAGCAATCTTTAACACAGTGCACTATCAACACAACCTTTTCATCCTAGAAGCGTGGGCTGATCTTCAGTCATGGATCTCCACTGCCTTTACCCAGCAGACTGGGAGAGTAGTCTCAAGTCTATTTCGCTAGTGACAGAAGAATTACTTATATTGGTTTAGCACATCCTTTGCAAGCTGTTACCCGTAGTTTTTGGTGACAAATGATACAAAAAAATAAGTATTTGTACCTTAAATGGAATGGAGGATTCTGGGTAAATATGAAAAAGCAATTATTCCTAGTGTGAAAAAAGTAAAAAATTGACATTACTGATTTACCTGCCTACAAAGAAAAGATGACTAGTCAAAATTCAATTCCATTCAGACACACTCATGCACACACAAATATCACAGCCAGTCACCAATGTGGAATTTAAAAATCAACATGGTAAAAAGGATAAAAAGCATGTTCTGTTTTACAGTGGTCTGCAGAAGACTGTGGTCAATCCAATACTGCCGTGTGAAATAACAGAGCTCTTACACAAAACAGAGAAAGATGAACTGACTGTTTTGTCACTGGGTCACTTCAAGATATTTCCTAAGGTAGCCGCACAAACACACAAACTCTTAGGCCTCTCAAGGAGTAGTAATGATTAGCACACAGCTATTTTTCTCGTTCCTCATGCACATCAGTACTCCAAGTCTTGATGGAGGAAGAGTAAACTGGGACATTGCAGCGTAACAACACAACGGAGAATAAAAAGAACAAAAGGGATTTAAAAGCTGGAACAATGACTCGAGCAAATAAATTCAGCAAAATTGCATTGGTATTTGAAGCGTACTGCCAATATACCCACCTAGTACTACTACGCAGAATTCATTTCCTCTTATCTTTGATGCACAAATGGCAACTACATAATCTGGTAGCTTTTGCTGATGTTTCATTTCATTGAGAGACCTCAAGGTCTCCGAGATGCCCTCTGCCAGCGAATTCTGGGTAACAACCACGTGCACAAGGTCCCGGGACACACTAGCGATTAACCTAGCAAGCCAAGGGAGTTGACCTGGTGACACAGAGATACACTGTGTGCTCATTTGCAAGGATCGCTCTCTCAGAGTGAACTCCTGCATAGCTTTCAACATAATCTGCTCAAATTCTTCCCTCAGGGGTATCTGGTCAGGACCTAAATTGAAAACAAACAAACAGAAGAACAGTATTGCATATCAAAATGTTAATGACCAGGAAGAATCACATGTCTGTCTTGATCTGACAAGCTCCTTCACCATATTTTTTACATTGACAAAACCCACTCGCTACTCAGTGGATATTTACCCACATGGCTTATTCTTGGTTTTTCATATTAGAAGTCTCTCTCTCCCACCATCTGCCTTTTTTTTTTTTTTTTTTTTTAAATAGTGAGGTGTTCCATCTCACTCCTAGCTTTTCTACCTTCAGAAACTGGTGGAACAAACTAGGGAGTGCAAAAATATGTGCCTTTTGCCTGGAACAGAAAGATTAATCACATAGCCTGCATATGTTTTTTACAGCAGAAAACTCAAATGCTTATCCTCAGCAGTCTAATCGCAGCCATGCACTATGACAAAGCCTGTCAAGTGGTCTTCGTTTTGCTTTTTCTCATCATGCATAAAAGTAGACTAAGCATGGATGTAAATAAACAGGTTTGACCTCTTCTTTTACTTTAGCTAAATTAGATTTAAAAAATCTTCAAACTTCTAATGTAAACAGGTATATCAACTTTAGATTTTCATTCCTCATTTGTAAACTGTATTGCGAACTTGAATCGGAAAATGGAAATATAAGCTATCCTGTCTTAGCATCAGTCCCCCAACTTAGCTTCAGTTAACATTTTGCTCAGTAAGATTTGTTTCATTGTCAAAGATACTCAGGAACAGATAATAATATTCATGAACACAGAGTAAGAAGTAACCATAGCTTAAATTGCCAAGATCTCATGTCGGTGCCAAAGGAGACAGCTTCACGCTTCAGCAGCTTGCTTTTCTATGACAAAAAGGGGGGCTTAAATACCAGAGATATGTGAAATGCTGGGTTTAGTTTTAGGTTTTCTTTCAGGGCCAAAGTCAACAAGCAAAAAGGGCAGTGAAAAAAAGGAAACAGAAAGGTTGTGTGAGAAGCAGGGCAGGGAGCATGTAAATAACCTACAGTACAGAATATGTAAAAACTGCCGCCTGTTGTCATTTTGCCTTTTTGAGAAGTAACATATGGAGAGTGTCACTATCCAATTACCATAGGATGGTAGGACAAGTATAGACTTGTAAATGCAAGGCTGTTTTCATTTTTGATAAAAACAAAAAGTTCTGATGAGTCTAATTTAATGCAGCGTGGGCATAATTCTCTCTTTATAGTTCTCTTTTTTGGAAGTATATTTTCTTTCCCTTCTAAGAAAACATCACACATTCTAGGTCTTTGAAGATCTCAAAACAGAAAGAAATAGACATTTATTGACAGAGAGATAAATCTTCTTCTGCAGAAATAAAGTCTATCTACAACACAACCACCACAACAAAAAAATATGTTATACACTAAAAGAAAGAAAAGCAAGCTTTTGCTGATTGAGGGAGGTTACTTAAGAGACAGGCTCTAGACACAGGGGTCATCATGAATCCAAGAAAATGAAAATAGTTGTACAAATGGAAAGACTTCTGTATGAGAACACATGGAATTTCATTCAGATAATTTATAAGAGAAAAACTTTTAAAAATACTTAGTTATCAGAAAGGCACTGATACTGAAATTAGTGAAGTGTTTAATACCACACTTGGCTCGTGGCAGTCTTTCTCTACAACTATCCAGAAAAATAATGGAACTACTATCAGATGAGATGGAAGGCAAAATGATAGATACAGATTTTGATTGTGAACAGTTTCATAAATACATATCAGGAATCTGTCAAGGTTAAAAGGGAATATTTGGAAGCTTCTGTACAGAAATGAGTATGCAAAGGGTCATCTTGACTTCAGAAAACAAAACTGCAAAACAAATAATACCATAAAATATTAGTATCTGAAAAAGAGCTTATTAACATAGTTATGCTTCCAAAAACACCTACAGTTTAAGACAACAAATTCAAATGTCATCCATTTCTGGGTAGACACACTTCACAGGGCATCCCACAGAGAACTACTCCCCCAACCATTTAAGACCAGGAGAATTGCTGGGATAACCTCTTGCTTTGAGTGTCTGAATACCCCTTACACTGAAGACAGAGGCTTGTTCCTGCTTTGAGTCTGGATGTGCATTCAGATACTGAAACTACAAAAAAACCTCTGGGTGTCACAGCATACACATAGTCAAAGCGATTCAAATGTACCACAACAAGAGAGAAGGGAGAATAATTTTATAATTCTAAACAGGTAGTTAACAGAAGGTCCAGAAATCTCCTCCAGCTGAAAAACCAAAACACAGACCTTAGCACTGCGAAGGATGAGATTGTTTGTAGAAACGGTGGTGCAATAGTAAAAAGCAGACAATTACAAATGACAGAATGTAACCCATACTGCAAATATGCACATTTTGAGGTATAAAAACAAAGCTTGCGAATACTTCACTATGAATGCTGCCAAAGATAACAAATGTGAAACTGAATAAGTACAGGAGACAGACTGTAAATACCACTGAAATCAAACACAGCTCTTGATTTTTTTTTACTTATTCCTTTATCACAGTGAGTGGAATTTATTTATAGCAATGCTATTTCTCACAATCACAGCTTTAACTGTGTATAGTCTACACAGCAGGTTTAAAATGAAAGCATCAGAAATACACTTGTTTTGTTTAATTTGATTTGTAATATCGTTGTGAAATTGCTCAGCTGATTTCTGAAAACACAACAGCATTACCCTATAATTAATAGTGTCATAATCTTACAGGAAAACTGAAAGGAATTCTCAGATATATCTTTTTTCAAAAAAGGAGCATTTTCATAAATAATATTCTTATCATCTGTGATCACAGTCATCTGCAAACATATTTTGTACAGGTAGCAAGATCTGAAAAGAATAGTCAAGACTCAGTATCTATTTCACTCTTCTGTCTGCTTTTTTATCTTTGCCTTTATCTTAATTCTTTCACAATATGCTCCAGAAAAAAGGAGTAACTTTTTAGTCCTACTTTCTCAAGAAAAAAAAAGAGGCTCACACGAGTAAACTGTTAATTTATGTATGTATTTGCCTCTTCTCCTTGTCAAATACTTTTGAAGCTGGCTGTCCTCCAATCATCTTTAATCTGCTTTGATTTTATAAAACGGGATAAAGGCTACAGTTCAGTGCAACTGTCACAATTCCAACAGTTTTAAGTTTGTAGCAATATTCAAACCAGCAACATGTTTTGATCACCATGCTCTGCAGAATATTTTTACTTTTCTCCTCATTAGGCTCTTTCATCTTACAGTGCTGGCACCCATCTCCACATGAGGCCAAACGGAAAACTATTCAGCTTTGCACAGCTAAGAACAAAAGCCAAACTAAACACCTGCTAATAAGGGAAATGCTTTATGTTGAAGGCATGGTGCTCGCTAGACACAGCTCAGTTCAGCTCCAGAAGCTTTGCATGAAGCCTCCTCTAGTTTGCAGCAAGTACAGACTTGCTGCATCCATCTACGGTTGGATTTGCTCTTGGAGTGTTGTTCACTGACTCAGTGAGTTTCAAGAAATAGTTTATTTTTAATTGGAAATGCTGCATCAGCTGACTACCTGTTTCCCCACAGGAAATTTGCAGGCTGCCTCTATCAATCCAGAACTGTGTGAAGCAGCTGGTTTTAACATGAAGACTCTACAAACTTTCCAATGAAGATGAAAAACTCAGATAACAAATTTAAGCCCACTGAGAGAAGGGCAACAGAAAAACATTCAGCCTGTAAAAAATAAAGAAAACCTCTGTCAGTTCTAACATGGCATCCAATGGACTATTGAGGCAGAGAATGATAAATAAAGCAAATGAGTCACTTAGAGAGTATTACAACACAGCAAATAGCCTCCTTCCTGTCTGTAACAGTACTGCATCAAGGGAGAAAAGCAAATCGTAAGAATCCATGGGTAAAACCTGCACAGAGCACATTTGCTCCCCAATTTATAGGGTTATCACCAGTTGTGCTTCTTTTGAAACATTTGCACATTTCATACCATTATGAATTACAGATGCCCTAACAGAAGCCCAGTGCAGGAAAAGCAGTGTGCTTTTCACAAAAGTTATTTCACACTCCTCTATGATAGGCAGCATCTTTTCAAATACAGAAGTTAAGACTGAGACTGCTGTGAGAAGTTTCCCAACACTATCTTGCATTATTCTTTAACTTCTAAAATCTTACTGTTAACACTGCCGCTTTTTACTCTAAGGTCAGGAATAATTTCTGGACCTGCAGTAAGAGAAAGAAAATGTGGTTTGCTGATTTGCTCTCAAACTTGCAAAGAGTCCCTTTCAAAAACATTTACAAGATGTTAACACTGCTGCTTTTTACTCTAAGGTAGGGAAAAATGTCTGGACCTGCAATAAGGGAAAGAAAATGTGGTTTGCTGATTTACTCTCAAACTTGCAAAGAGTCCATTTGAAAAACATTTACAAGAATGAGATATTCACTGAATCACTTGCCTTAGTCTGAATAACAAATGTGGTTTTCATGTAAACGGTGCTGTCAGCAAAACAATGATGACCATCACACATCTGCCAGCATTTGTCACAAAACTAAATAAAGAGCTGTGATAACTGATGGTTTAATACCCTAAGCAAATGAGTTATCTGCATTGCAAATCCATTTTCACAAAGGTGACCTGGTCAATCCCCATATGGAGACCAGAAGCAGTATCAGCCTTTAAATTCGCTTTGCGTCTTCAGTCTGATGAACAAAGTAACAAAGTCACACACACTAGATGGAGCCACTTACCTCTTCCAGGCACAAAAATAGCCAGAAATTGGCTCTGAAACCGACATAAAGAGGGTGGGGAGAAAAAAAGGACAATCACAAATAAAAACAAGTGCTTATGACAAATTGCTTACCTAGTTGGACAAGATACTGGATAGTTAAAAGAATCATGTTCTCCACACTTAGCAGCTGACTGCTGGTCAAACCCAAGAGATCCAAATCCTTGTTTTCCAGCTGTGGAACCTTGTAGCAATTCACCAGCAAGGGACTTACAACAATATCACCAACATTTCCATAGAAATAAGGTAAAGTGCCATAACCTTTGATAAAGGAAACAAACCCCCCCCAGAAATTTACAAAATATGCCACTGCATGAAATCTTGCACAATGTATGCATTTCCAAACTTCTCCTTAATGTTATCTTGCAAAATATACTGCATCAGTGACTGTTCTTGGCATTATAATTGCTTACAAAATAAATGAGATAGGCCAGTGATCCTTTGCTGTATTTCACAAGTGATCAGATAGATTTGCAAAAACTATCAATAATTGGATACCAGCAGGATAATAATTATTGTTATGCAAATACAGATGAGAATATTATCTATTTGTGTCTTATCCTGACCTTTAAATACAGATTCTCCATAATACGGTGTACAAAAAAGAAAAATCAATGGAAGCAAAAGTACATTGATCTTAACATTATAAAAGCAGCATAAGTCACATTAGCATTGATTCAGTTACTGTGGCATTGCTGTGATTGATTTAACTTTTTTTTGCCACTTTTCCATTCTGTTTTCATAAACAGGTTAAATAAACGTTAACAACTAAATTGATGTTCTGTAAGGTAAAGCACATGAGCACAGGCTAACTCCTCTTTTCCTTGAGGATGTTTTCATTTAAAAAAAAAATCCACACAGGTTTTGCCAAACCCATCCATTTAGGTACATCTGGTTCTGTACTATTAATAGGACACTGTTTCTCAGGGCCACTAACATTTAGCCTAACTGAGGACTTCATTGGCAACTCTCCAAGAGCCTAAGGGCTGCATTCAATTTGCACTTAAGCTGATGACTGTAGGCACCTTTGTCTTTAATAAGGAAGTGTTTCTCTGAAAACCGTTAAAGCACCATGCTAGAGCTTTAGAATAGGCTTCCAGAAAACAACGCTAAGCAAAACAAACTAGAAGTGTAACCCTGTCCTTGATGGATTTACTAGTGTAGATGGCCCTGTTAATTCTCTGGGAATTGTGTGTATTAGGCTTATCTCTGCAAGTGAGGATTTGAAGAACTTCTCCATTTCTTCAGCAATGATAAATTATTCCATGGATTGTATTGACAGGCATGTTATGTTAACAGTGAAGCTACTTTATACAACCATCTGTACTATGCTGGACTGAGAAGAGATCTAGAGTCAAAAAAAAAAAATCACTCATCAGAATTTTGGCAGTACTAGCTGACCTGTCTTTTGTTATATAGTATGCCCAAATAGCTCAGGTTGAAAGTGATATACACATTATGAGTCATACTTTTAAAGTAAAAGCAATGTTTTTCTAAGGGTTAACAATATACTTTATACAGGTAAAGGATTTTAAAAGCCTGATCTGTTATCTCAGTTGCTTACAAGAAGTATGGACTATAAAAGACAAAAAGTTAGTTATTGTTTACTTCTGATTACTCAGTTCAAATCAATTTTCTGGTTCTCATGCAGAATCCCTGGGCTTCAAGATCTGGACTATAAATGCTGCAGGAAATATTTGCTTGTTTTGTAAGTTGTTTATACTGGAAAGCTATTTTCACTACATGGAGGTATTTCTGTTGCTGGACTGTACAAAACTTCAGTTTGGCCAGACATTTTGCATAAATTTGACATAGTCGTGACCCATTTGCAAATCAGGTTCTCCAGAAATCGCTTAACTTCTGATTTTAAATGTTGAGCAACTAAAGCAAACAATCCATGACAAACTGACTTCATATTGTACTGAATGCCAGAACCAACAAAAGGAAATCAAAAAACCCCTTCTCCTAGGGGAGCATGTATTTGTTCAAAATGCAGCATTTGATTCCCCAGTGTAAGACTTACCTATCAGAATCACTGGTCTGACTCCTGAGTTATTCAGCAGGTTTTCAGGAACTATTACAGTCTCCCCTGCTGGGATGGGTTGAGGCTGTAAAATTCCAGTTAGCATGGATTGAGGAACTGGGACTGACAAAAGAGGGTCTATAAAATAAAGAAAAGAGAAGCTTCCATTACTAAAAGGCTCATACTGTGATTTGGCCGTATGAACAAATAAAAAAAAAAACCACTGCAGATCACTAACTGTAATAAAATTCAAAAGGTCTCTGCATTTCCTGCTATAGTTTTAAGTAATTTAAATTAAGAGCCTATATCCTCCTGTAGTCCCACCCCTAAAATAAAACTTTTTCTGACCACTGTATTGTTGGTGGGAATGAGAGAGAAAACACAAGTTTGAATATGCTTCTTTAAACAAAGCCAAGTACTATGCCAAAAGGCCACCTCTAAGATGGAGGCTATTTCTCAATATTGCCTCCCAATACAAGGGAAGAGACTGTTCTGACTTCTGACCTAGAATATATGTAGATAAGAAAAACAAAAACAGGCCAAAATCTCAAAGCTGTCCTTGGAGAGTTATTACAAGGATAAAAACTAGGCTTTACTCATGAAAGAGCAAGAGCAGCTTTCACAAGTAAAAAGAAACAAAGTGCAAGAATTTTGTAATCTGTAATCAGGTTTCAGTGTGAGGTCTGCTTCAGAAGTTTCTCAGGCTTCATTTGGTGGTTTGTAACAAACTTTTCAAACAATGCCATCAATAGAAAAGCATCAAAGGCAGCATGAATGAATCCATGTGTTTTAGCAGTGGAAACTGTTTATCAAACAGAAAAAAATACTATGAAAGACACATGGAAAATGGAGTACACAGACGAGGTAGTAGATTGGCGGAAACAAACTCAACAAAAGGGGGAGATTGCCTTGTATCAGGTATCTTCAGCAGGTCTCTGAAGCTAGAAACCTACAAAAGCTGCGATTGATTTGAGGTGCTCAAGTAGGCAGGCCTGCACTACCATGTAACCCTTCTTCCTATAATGAGTATCTCTGAAAATTCATTCCAAAATATCTCTAAACCAAGCCTTCCAAAGCAGAGTTAAAAATACATTGTGCATGTTAACAAATGGCTTTTTTTCTTCCTTGTATGTTTATTCTCTCACTCTATAGAGACAGGAATAAGTAATTGTTTATTCCCCTTTACAAAGTATGCTGAATCCCACAACTGAAAAGTGCTGAAATAGTGAACAGTTTTATTAATAGTTATGTATAAAGAGGTACCTACATGGAAATTGATGAGTATTCACACATACATGTGATTAATCCTATTTCATATCATGATGTTACATATCCCTCCTACAAGCTCTTCCATGCACAACAGATATTTGGTCTCACAAACTTCATGCTTTTAACTGAAGATGACCTAGTGGACATCAGTGTCCTCTGTTAGGCCAAAGTTATATAAAGCCTTTTTTTCCTGTGAAGGAATGGAGTGTACAGTTTCTGTAGCATGCCACACTAGACAGACACAACATCCAAGGTGAAGGCTAATGAAAATCCTTGAAATATGTTCATATATCCATACACTTGTACAATTTTAGAAGAACTGAGTTACATTTGGGGGACTTAGATAGCTTTGGATTTTTATTAATATTATTTGCATCTTCCTTTCCTCTCTCTCCTCCAACAGTTTCATTTTCCCCGTGTTCCATCTTAGATTATGGCAACAAGGACCAGACAATCATGTGTGCTTTTCTGGGGCATCTGAAAAATTCTCCACGGTGTCCTTAACTACTTCAGCAAGGTCAGTTATGTTTTCTGTGCAACACTTAAGAGAAGCAGCATAGGGCTACCGGTCTGGCTGACTACAGGTTTTTCCAAATGACATCTCTGTATTATTCAAGTTTTACCTGTTCTTGCTGAAGGCCGAACTGTAGGAACAGGTACTGCTAAACCAGGAGGTGGGACTGGGGACCCAGGAGACCATCCCCGGTGACGTTTCTTTGGTGGTCCAGAATTGGACATTGACGCTGAGAAGGAAAGCAAAAAATAATTCTAAACCCATCCTCTCAAATGACCAGATTCCAGCCCACATTTCCATTTCACACTGGTGTTTAGCTGGTATCACATCACAGAGCACCAGAGGTTTACACCCAGATTTACACGAAGCCAGACTATGAAGTCAAAGATGTTGTTACCTGTGTTAAGAAGTACAATGTTATCATTAATGGTCATGCCAAAAGCCAAATGGGTCTGTAAAGACTGAATTGTAGAAACAGGTATGATGGGAAGAACAACAAAATCTCAAATTTCAGGCTCAACAGCCAGTGCAGCTTAAAATAAAAGAACAGAGAGGTTTTCTTTACCTTGGTCTCCAGCTGCACAGCCAGGACTTGGAGATGTCGAGTGAGGCATTGGCCGAGAGGCTGTTGAACTCAATACATTATTTCTTCCTCCATTAGCGTTTCCATTAGCAACATCAGTGGCACGCAGTGAAAGAGGAGCTGAGTATAATAAAATACAGAGCATGTGGCTTGAGACAATCTTGAAAACAAACAAACAAAATAATACAGCCACATGCAGACACAAAAGAACAAGGCAAGATGCGTGACTGAAAGAAACATACTCCAGGGAAAGCATGAAGTGTACTTGGCAGAGAATAATTTGGGCACAGGCTGCAAAATCCTAACCTTGAAATGAGGTCTCCAGATTTCAGGGTGGGGAGGATAGGTGGAATAAAAAAATCCCAAACTTCACCAAAATAAAATAGAAAACTACAAACAAAAAAAATTATTGGAAAGCTTGTGACACATTTTTTTAGATGCTGAAAATTTAAAAAAATGCATATCATTAATTCAGTTTATAAAGATTTGTAAGCCACTTTGGTGCATCTATATATTTTTCCCCCAGTTGTCCATGTGCCATACACAGTAATTCACTACGTGGCTCTCATCTAAAGCCTTAGCAAAGGAGACTGGACAGGGAAGATAGGGCAGTTTGCTGTAAAGTATACATGGTCTGAGCATTACTGAGGCAAAGGATGCTTAATTTTGCTACCTCTGCCTAAGATGATCCTTCAGTCCCAGCAAGGCTGACACCCTGGCAGGACCCACTATATCCAGATCACAAAATAAAACTACAACAATGGAGGATCACAAGAAATTATCCTCACACTTCTGAGCTCCTTCTTATTGTTTTTCAGAGCCTAATTTTTGCAGAAGAAAAAAAAAAAGGTACAAACTGCATAGAGCAGACATGAAGCCCAGTGGGGACTACAGCTCCTTGCCATTATCTGCCAGCTCCATAATGATTTAGCCCCCAGGAACATACTCCAGGAGCAACAGCAGGAGATGGTGCAGCAGCTTGCTGATGTCAGCTGCAATAGAAAGCATTTGAGATGTGGGTATTTGGCTTAAAACAATGCAATGTGGAACTCTCCAACCACAGTCATCCAAATAAATTGAGGCACAAGATTCTCAGGTTGCCAGTTAGCAAAATTTGAATAACATCACTTGCCCATTGCAAGCTCCCCATTTGTACTGAGTCAACTATTTGGTATAGACAGATATGGTGGATGTGGGTCAGTCACAGAAGTGGTTGAAATAGTGTGAAGTAATTTCAGTGCAAGATAAATTCTCTTACACAGGTATGGAGGGGAAAAGAGTATTTTACACAAAGAACTGTTAACGATTCATCAGATACAACATAATAATATTATGTACATATAACAACATATGTTGTATAAAATAGCATATATAATACATCTTGTATAAAATGTAACGTTCATGTGCATATATAAACCAAATAAATTTGTATTTTTTCTTATTCAAGCATACTTCCCTGTAATAAGCGTGATGCGTTTTTTTTCATTGCTTAAAGGACTAACCAGCTAATGTAATAAACAATCAGAATACCACAACAGAGTACCAGCAAGGGATTTAGATGCCACAGTTGAGGGTTTTAATTATTAAACACACAATACAGAAATAAATAATTAAAACAGCACAGATATTAAAACTCCTTTAAATGAGACTAAATTCCATTAGATGTATGTGGAGGAACTGTACCTGTTACAGATGCAGAACAACACACAGCTCTCAGTTACTGAGGCAAGAATCAGTGTGATATCAAGAGGTGACTTCTATGCTCTTTTAGATATCTTAGAAAGCACAAAGAGGGATATGACATGCACTTTTACCAGAATGTCAAATCTGAAAGCCAAGGCGTGGCTCAGTTTGGGGACAGTAATGGCCATGGATAATTTCTGTTCAGAGGACCACAAGAATACGAGAGATTTGCAGAATGCTAGTGAATGTTTTCCTTTCCTTTTTCCACCAAAAAGATGACTCCCTTATTTCTTGGCTGTTAAGCTGGTAATTCCCTTGGCTCTCAGCTATCTTGGAAAGCAAAGCCATACCTGCAGAAAATGCCTTTCCTACGAGCTGTACTGACAGAGCCAGAGGTTTCACAATGTTCTTGTTCCGGGATGGGTCTTGAGTTCCACTTAAGTTAACAGCAGAAGATGATTTTGCTGGACTGAATACTGAAGAATCTGAGAAAAGAAGTTATTTAATTAAGTAATGATTAAAAATTATATATATATGTGCATATATAATTTGTAGTACATACACACAAACAGTCATACACATTTATCTAAACTCATGTCTGCATGTAATGCAAACAATTTTTTTACACTCCTAAGAAATATGCGTATATCTGTATTTTTTAGGAGTTGTAACAAACATTTAACTGGACATTTCTATAGAATTTTATAATCTACTGAACCCATCATTGATCTCTTCTACAATATTTTGCATTCACATACACTCAAAAAATATTTTAACTGCAGAAAGAGCTATGTCATTGCTCCTTAAAATACCCCCGTGGGATAGGCAAGTAAACACAGTTATCCCATGTTACAGATGTGAAAGCTAAGGCAAAGAGCTTATGTGACTTGCCCCCCAGCAAGCATAGGGAATAAGCATTGGAATAAGTTGCCTAAAAAGGTTGTGGGATCTCCATCACCTAAGATTTTCAAGAACAAATTATTGAACCTCTGTCAGACACAGCTGAGCTTGACTTAGGCCAGAAAAAAAATATTATCAAATACATAACCTCCTTACAGCACTACTGTCTAAAAGGCTATGAAAAGTGTATGTCTGTTTATAAGTCTGGGTAAGAAATGCAGGGTATCTGAACCCAAACTCATTGCATGAATTAACAAACAGCAACTCCTTAGAGCACTTTACCAAGGCTGAAAAATATAAACCTTATTTTATAGATGGATAAACTGAAGAACAAACAAATTCTAATACTTGCCCAATATTAAACTGTAAATCAGAACTGATTCCAAACCTCTCAGCATGTAGGCCCCTACTTTAACATCAGGCATTTAATATCCACAATTTACTTGAAAAACAATTCAACATTTGGATGCCGATACACTTACAAATCTAAATTCTTAACAGGAGTGAAAGAATATTAACTCAGCATCTGTCCAGAAAGTAGTTTGCAACAAGCAGGCAAAGTAGGCTAAGTTCACCTACAGATGTCCTAGTAAAACAGCCAGGTAAAGAAAACAGAAGGCAAAGACCAACTTGATCCACCAACTACAGTCACCCTCAGGACACACACCATTTGTCAAAAGAGGATGGGGAGGAGAGTCTGCTTTGCGAGACAGAGTAACTAAGATGGGGAACAAACACAGAAGCCTCTGCTGCTGCCGCTCCACCAGAAAACCTTGTCCATATTCACAGGAAATATGCTGAAGGCTATCAAAATAGACCACCAGGGTCAGGGACTTTGGAGGAAAACACTGGTGTGTCATTAAATATGATGTAGCAAATATGCAGTGTTCAAGTTTTCCTCAAAGTAAACTGTCCAGAAGCTTTGGGGTTTTTTTCTCTCTCTCTAGTTCTAGTACATTTTCTTGAAATTTTATCTATGAACACAGATGTCGCTGGTATATGTTTAAACATCACACTGGTACCTAAGCAGAACTTGTAGTACTACCAGTTATTAAAATTGTTCATCTTTCTGTTGTAAAACACTATTTCTAGTTGCTTAACACCCTTTTAACACCTGAAATGAAGTTTTCCCTCGTGTGTCTGCCTAGAACTGAATTCTTTATACTGTTCAAGGTTTCAGCCATTTTTCATTGCCAGTCACCTCTCCTTTGCAATGGAACTGTAACTTCCCACACCATTTTGAAAGCGGAACCTGACACCGGACTGCAATGTCATGGCCACACCTTACCGTCAACTTTAACTACGGTATTTCAAAATTCTCTTGTACTCTAATTTCTACCACAAAATTACCATTTCAATGCAATACTCTTGAGTGTGCCAATAACTATCTACCTACAGGTATCTTCTAGAACTCAGAGACTGAACTGCTCACTTACAAGGGCAGAAACCAGAAATATTTACACAACCTTAAAAGGAAAAAATAGGTATGAGTTGACAACAAACTGAAAACAATTTCAGAAAGCAACTTGCTAGTAAGTAGTCCTGTTTTAAAACAACTGAGAAGTCAACTCAAAGTACAAACAGCTATGCAGAGCCTAGGAGAGAAAAAGTCAGACCTCCATCATAGGTGACCCATGTCAGAATTCATGCCACTGAAAAAAGGTGCTCTCGCCCCTTCTCCCAGTCACAGGGGATTCATATGTATGCATGTGGTATTATCTTCACTAGAAGATAACAGCAGAAGGAGATGAAAAGGTTTTGACAACATGACCTAAGAGTACAAACAGTAACACACAGAAACACCAACCAGACTGAAAATCACAGTGAGTGATAAGGAAAAAGCAGTATATAAAAGGTGTATCTATTAAATTGGCAGGTACAATAGAAGACAAAGTTGTGTAAATACTGGATCACTTGCTATTTCAAATAAATAGGTTCTCATGCATCTGCACCGTTCTCATGCCAGGATCTGGAAGCCAAGGGATCATGCAATGAAATGCAGATGTGTTTAAACAACACTCTCATTTAATTTTAACCAAAGCCTAAAGCATATAGCTTCCTAAACAGAGACAGGGGTGACCACTTGGGGAAAGTGTCTCTGAACATACTGATCAGTGATTACAACCTCATAAGAATGCGTATGTTCAGCTTTTGTTTGTTATTCCTTTTTAACATACTTTGTAAGTGGGAAAAAGTATTTTAACAATCTTGTTTTTATATCTGCATTTCATTCTTCTCTAGAGAAATATATATCCTGGTACATACATATCAACCAATTACAACAACTAACAGAAAGTATTCTCCTGTTTTTAATTTTTCAAGAAATAGCACAGACACAAAAACATAACAGCACAGATGAAGCTGCAATAAAGCAATGAGAAAAAAAGCTCGAAGAAAAGCACCTTGGCTATTTGCAATAAAGAAATAGATAAATGAAATTAAGATGCTGCTTCTTTGTCAGCCAATGTCTATTTGATTTTTACAGTTTCTCCTTGTTTAAGTATATCATTAATAGCTTTCTAGAACAGTTATGAGATGCATGTTAGCTCACATAATAAAAAACCACTGTATGTGTATGAGGAAATTGCTATTCTAAGTACACCCTTATGTGAAATAAAATTTAAATGAATAAATAAATAAGCAAGCAAATAAATAAAAGCTGCCCCCCTAACCTGAAAAGGAGATTTATTTTCCTTTTCAAGACAAATAGTCTATATATTACATAAACACTTCCCTCTAAATGTGTAATTCAAGTTTTTTGAGATCCACAAAAAATTAAATGAAACAAACACAGGGAGACACAGGATCAAATAAATTAATCAAAAGATCTTTTAATACTTTTTAATCAACTACTCTTATTAGGACTATGCTAACCTTCAGCCTCACCTGGGTCTTCATCTTTCACAAAGCAAATTTTAAAAGGCACCCTCCCTGCTGTAATCTATCCACGGCTTAAGGTAAATACCCAGTTGTTTACAGCATCCCTGAACCACCGATATCTGAGGTAACTTACCACCCCCAATGGTTATCTTTATAGCACTTTCAGCTCCTACCTGTCTGAGTGAACCCTGATTTGTATCCATTAGCTGATCCACCCTCTGGGGTCGTGGACGGTGACACCGAAGAATTTGGTTTAGCAGAGAGGCTAGCAGCAGATGATTGCCTGCTTCTACATTCTGCAAACGAAGCAGCTACAGTACATATTAACAAGGCCTGCCTTCCAGTAGGAAAGTTCAGCAACACAGTGGCGAAAAGTGACAAAACGTTAAAAGCATACATACAGCACGTACAACAAACAGCGGCAAACGGCAGCATTCAATGAAAATACAGCTCTTGCAGTTTAGTCAACTTTGTCTTCTAATTAAGAAAACCTCCCTGGGGGCCACTCAGAGGGCCAGGCAAATACAGACCAGATGCTGCAAAATGGCAAGAGCCTTCAGTTCGCAGCTTCCAAGAGATTTGAAAGTATTGGACGTATCCCAGGAAACACTCAGTGACTTCTGTGGCACAACCTTTATACAAACCGTCATATGTTGCCCTTTAAAAGGGGAAATTGTGCTGAAACCCAGAGTCTTAGTATGCCTTCACAAAGCCTTCAGGGACATCTCAGCACTATGAGTGTATGTCTGGATGAAAACTGAGTTGAGGGAGGAGAAAGTCACCTTAAAAATCACACATTAATCCATTTTTACAGCTGAGATCTAATCAGGTTTTGTTTGAAGAGAAAGGGGTGTTTAAAAGAATTTCTCTTCTTCTAATTAGACCTTTAATATAAGTAGAGGGTGAAGGGTTATGAGATGGATGGTAGCAATATGGGGATACAGCCTATCAAAATAATGCTCATGAGGTCAATTCTTGATCAATTTTCTAAACTTTCATGGGTGCTCAAAACACTTGCAATCAGCATATAACCAAAAGTGACCCCAATATCTGCCTCTTTCACATGTGCGTTACTCCTGACTGCATTTACCAGGACACACATGAACCCCAACTGCATGAGCATCAGGGACAGGTTTCAGAAAAAGGATTCTAAAAGTAAAATAAGGTTTCCTTTTTCTGTATTTGGAACTTCACTACCAAATTAAATCTTGTAGTATCTGTGAAAAATGCTGCTGAAGAACACATCTACTCTAAAGCAGTAGTTAATTATACTTGCAACTAAGAAAAGCAGCTGAAGCCACAATCCCTTTGAACCACTAACTGATACAATACTATAATCACTCATACAGCTTGGTGATAACCATCTCTTTCTGGTGTCATACTGCTATTCACATGAGGATGTGACTCTTCAGATGTGTGTCAGTCCTCCTGTGGAGCTTCTCCTCTCCTCACATCATCCTCTTTGGAACAACAGGCACCAGATTGAACTCTGTCTTTACTGAGTGAAACCACAGCTGAGGAAGACAGGCAGTCTGCATATATACCAACTTAGTAGATAGTGAGTAGGTAAACCATTCTCTCCTTAAGTCTTTGCATGGCTCTAGCTCCAAAAAACTGCATCCTTCAATAACAGACCCCATGGCTACCTTGGCTTGGGGTCATAAATGTAATCTCTTTAGCACATAACAATATTGCACAAGTTACTCTGGTAGAGGGTAAACCCAAGTGTAAAACACACTGTAAATGGCAAGAGTGTGCAAGATTTCTCCTCTTTCCTTGAGATCAGCGACCTGAGCTTTCTTAATCTTATGGCCTGCTAGCTATCCTCAGGCATTAGACTGATTGAATTGCACCTGCTTAGATGAGTATCAGTGGGAGGCCTAGCTGTGAGTCACCTTGCTTCAGGCACAGAAAAGAATCACCAGACTGAGCAACCCTGTTTCTTCTACCAAGATGGCTGCACATCCTAGGAAGGGCAGATTTAGGGCTCCCACTGAAAGTGCAGGTAGATGGAGGAAGGCCATTTGCGATTGTATGGTTACTATTAGGACTTAAATAAACCTCTTTGGGAAAATTCAGACTTCAGTAAAATCAGTGGGAGTTTTTCCTTCAAGCAGTAAAGAAAGTAATCTTCTATAGTTCCTTTTGAATGCATACATTTTCAATTGCAACTTTCAATTTTCCATTCAACATCACACTAATATAATAAAAACCCCCTAAGTGAATGGGCACCTTTATTACCTTTCCAGCAAATAAGGGGTCCCTTTGACAGTACACCTTGGGAGCTTCTTACTAGGTAGTACTTTAAGTGCTTCTGCTTCTTTGGCTGAGTGGTTAATTTCAGGTTGATATGATTGGAAAACTCTGTGAAGTACCGAAATCCTCTTTCTCCACAGCCTATACAATTCCCAGAAAATCCTGGAAGAGTGAAGCAGAAGATACACATACAGATTAAATTACTTGTACTATCTACTAGCAATAAGGTCACTTTAACCTACCTGCTCATCCAGTTCTGAGAGACTGGAGGCCTTCATCCAGACAGCTTCTGTAGATGCCCTGCACAGCACACGTGTGTCAGGAAGCAGCCAAACATAGGCAAATTTTAGTCTTAGCTTTTCTGAAACTCTTCCATCTTTCTAGGTCATGCTAACTTATGCCAAAATCCTACCACCAATTTTCCACTCTAGGCAGTGCAGAGAGGAATAACTACTTGGCAGCAGGAGAGCTATGATGCCAGGCTAGGAAATTTCCATAAGGAAAAAACCCCAACCCAATCAATTTTTTCTACATTAAAAAAACATGGATTCCAAGCTGCATGCATCTCTCCAAGCAGTGGCTAATCCATAGTAGCCACTGCAACTTCATGTGACTAAAATAAACCTTAATATCTAACAAATTTTCTCGGAGACTCCTTATGCAAAGCACTTTCCAAGTAAGCTGTCACAGCTTATTAAAGTCTTAAAAGCAACCATTTGGTGTCAAGATTTTCATGGCAAAAGTAAGGAGTGCTTCAGAATGTTTTTTAAAACCTACAACTTGTCATGAAAGTAAGAGACTTAGGAACAAAGGCAGAAGACTGCTTTTGTGCAATGTTTCCAACATGGTTTCACAGAAGTGGGTGAAATTTTGAGTTGAGGTCTGGAAGACAGGGTCCAGACTGAGGACAGGGTCCAAACGGAGGATTATAAGCACCCTTGATTTCCAGTGCCATTCACAGCTATGTTAATGGGAATGTTGCATATAGACGGCACCAGTCTAACTTCTCCTAGAACAAAGCACGCGGCATGTTCTGAAATGGGCCTGCCTTAAAATCCTTGTTGTTTGAGTAAGCCCTCTATTATCTCATGCTGAACAACTAAACTCCTCTGGCTTACTTGCCACTCCACTCACCTCTGAATTGCTTTCAACCCTTAATGAAGAAATATTTTATATTCTTTCTGGAACATCAATAATGATTTATAATGTTGCTGGGCAGATTAATAGCTAGCAGAAATACTTCATTTTTCTTTTTTTCTATTTACTAATCAGTTCAAGATCTGTAACAGAACCAATTTTTCATCCTCGCTATTATCATTATTTTCCACAAGGTCAAGAACCTTGGAGAACACTGGTTCCTACACTTACCTGTCAGCCAAATTTGTAGTTTAATGAAAAAGATATTCAGTCTTTTTGACAAAACACATTTTCCAAAAAACTCTTATTAATGAGGCCGTTGTTTTTAGCCTTAATGTGCCTCATTATCATCTTTTACCATCATGTTGCAAGGATGCCAAGAAGTAGATTTCTTTATCCTGTTTCTCCTGGGACTGAATCAGTCCTTCCCTTCTCCCTTAAACCCACAGGAACTATTGGTGCATCTCCATTGTTGTCAGAAACAGTCATCAGGGTCTCACGGAGCTACCAAGTCAACTCTTTACTCATAGGTACAAGTTACACAGGCCTAGAGGCATTTAAATATGTAACATCAGCAATACCAGAACAGAGATGAGAGTCACTTAGCTCATTATCAAATGATATCAGAGATGATAGATGGATACAAAGCTGGGGGGGTGGGGTGGGAGGAAGGCTTACCAACAAAGACAAGTAGTACCACATTTAATCAGACTAAACACCATCTGTCTATCAGATAGTTCTTATTGATCAACTCTTGACACTTCCCCTGCTCAGTGGGAGAGAAGGTCCTCTGAGGATGGTGGTATACACCAGAGTACCCCATGATCCCATATGCCCAACCATACCCAGCAAGGGCACATCACACCACAGCTCCTATCTAACTCAGGCCAGTGGGATTTCTGTCTTAGGTCCAAAGGTTTACAGTGTGTAGTAACATATTAAATGGGTTTAAGGGATAAATAACATTAAAGCACCTAAGTACAAAACCAACGTGCTTTTAATAGTATTGCAAAATATTGCTGGTCTGGACTAGAATTTGAGCAGTATGCTTAAATCAGGGTATTTATGCTTTATTGTAATTTCCTCCCTGTTGAAAGGTCTTTCTGAATATATTCTAGGCACCACAATGACCAGAGGGAGGAATAAGAGAGTAAATTCAAAACAGGCTAAAGGAGCCAAAATACATTAAATCACTTTTACTGGGCTGTTAAAATGTAAACTAGTTGTACGCCAGGCAGGATATCTAGGTGCACATACATCTGTCTTCAGTCACCAAGAAGCATTCTTGTATTAAAATTTAAAGTTCATAAATGTAACCAATTATGATGTGAATGTTTGGGGGGTTTTCCCCCTATGTATTAAATTTTGAGAAGCAAACTGCCCTCAGAGCTCCTATTGAGAACAATGTTCCTGGTGGAGCCAAGGGCAGAATTTGTCCCTTAATCCGCAGAAAAATAGAGAGCTCATCTTCAACAGTGGCAGGAGCATATTTCTTCTTAAATGAAAATGCTGTAAGCATCAATAGAGATAAAGAGTATGTGGATAATTCGCATTTAGAATGCCAGGGCTGCAATTGACTTCTGCCCACACAGAAATCACCGAGCTTCAATTGTGGTTAATTGTGGAATCAGGGACTTGTTGTAAAATGGGCTTTTAAGGCAGGTTCAGCTACAGACTTAATTCAGTAAAAACAAGCCTCTCCTCGACATATTTCTAATAGAAGGTCATTAGCTGAAATTACTTTAGATAACTTTGAACTGACCTTTTTCTCTGAATTATTATGGCATGATTAAAAAAAAAATCTCTTACCTAAAAGTGCATTTTTTCCATGATCATCTGGCAAAAACCGCTTGTCAACAGCGCAGACTAGAATGTGCTCAGGAAGGTTGGGAGATTTGGCTCCTACTAACAAGAAGCCTGCTGGGATATCAATTTGCTCCATGCACAGAGATACTAACCGTAAATCCTTGCCTGCTTGACAAAAACCTAAAAAACAAACCAAAACAAATGATAAATCTACAAAAGATTTCATCTAATTTTTTTCTTTTTATCAGTTACAAAAGCAAATGGGGCTTCACAACTTGATGCTGAAACTGAGGGTTTTAATATATCCTTTTCAAGGGAAATAGAGGAAATGGAGATAGCATCTCATCAGATCCACTAGCTCAGGGTTTCAGAGACAATAGATAAACATTATTTTAAAGAAATCCTGAACACATTCAGGCAGAGAAGAGACATAAGTCTCTAAAGACTAGATATCAAATGGCTTAGAAACTCAATTTTTCAAACACATTCAAAATAAGAAGGGAAGTTCGTGATTTTATAACAGAAAAAAGCTCTTAAAACATGCCAAAGAGTATTTTTTCTTTGCCAAATTTTAGTTTACAGTCTTTTCAAGAGAACCAATTTTGTCTTTGTTGCTTGTAACAGGCTGGCAGTTGTACATAAACCTCACTAAGTAATACAAAGGAATGATAAAAATTGTTGACTGAAGTTTAGTACTGACTACTAAAGGAAAAATATTTTAAAATCCAATTTTTAACTTGTTTATACATTTTAGGAGTTCCAGCAAGTAAAATATTCACTGGTTTTAGAGATGTACACCATGTTTTCTTTAAGTGTCCAACTGAGTCTCCTGAAGTCTCAATAGACTGCATGACTTCAAGTCTCCAATTAGTTTTTTTTCCCACCCAAACACACGTATGCACACAAAATAAGAACATAATGTTGGTTCTTGTGCTACTTACTGGTCAACGTAAGGCTAAAGCCAGTGGCAGAAGTGGGCAAAACTGGAGACTGGAGCAAGCTTCTGCTCTTCCATGTCCTGCAGTGAGCAGGTGGCAGGCTGGGACACACAAAAAAGTATGGCAAGGCAGCCCAGAGCTGTGGCCAGGCACCACAAGGAGGCCATTGGGAGCTCAGGACCCAGGGTGAGCTTGGCAGCCACGTACCAAGCAACCACAGTGGGGATTTTCAAAAGGTGGGATAGGATAGCTTAGAGCAATTACGGGACCTCTGGAGGTCCAGCTGGTCCAATCTTCTGCTCAAACTAAAGCCAGCTTCAAAGTTAGATTCTTTTGACTAAGTAAATTAAAAACAACATCCAAAGACTCTTCCATTAGTTTCAACACTGGACTTACAGAGATCAAAAATCACCCTTCACTTTTTTGTACAGCTCCACCATATTATTTTTATTGAGTAATTTCTACTTTCAAGCAAGGAAACAACAGGTGTACAAGAAAGCAAGTCATGTGGCTTCCTTCACAGGAAAGGATATGATCACATTGGGCTTTTTGATTTCCCTTAGGCAGAAGTCAATGAAAGCACTACCAAGCACTACCAAGACTCTTACATTGCGTTCCCCTCCAATTCTCACTTCTCCAGCTGCAACATCAGTGCTACAGTCTGGCCTCACACATAACCCAGCAGCAGCTGGCAGAACTCCCCCCCCCATTTCAGGATACCCAAAGACATCACACAGTTATCCACTGACCATCTCTTGCTACAGCCTAACATAGACAACACATGCATGCATCTGCATGAACCAATACTTCAGAATAAAATAATAATCACAATAATCCACATTATTGTTAAAAACAGACATAACAAACTAAATTTGAAATTACTGTAGTATCTATTATGACTTCAGCTATTAATGTATATTACTTACATTTAATTTAAAATATATTCAAGTAGTCCATAGTTGTTACAGAAATTGTAAGGGAAAAAAAAAATCAAACCACTGGAGAGAGACACTGACTAAGCACCTGGAAACACAACGTGATCACAACTTAACCAAGAGCCATCTCAACCTTTTATTAATATGTGTGTCTGCACTACTGTGCAAAACCCCATAAACTTCAGCAAAAATGGTGCAAGTTAATGGGTTTTGTTTTTATCTCAAAACTGTACCAAGCATAGAGGATGCACAAAGTGGAATGCACATAATCAGCTAGCATGAACTTCCTGGCAAGCAG
Organism: Buteo buteo; assembly: GCF_964188355.1. Classification (NCBI taxonomy): domain Eukaryota; kingdom Metazoa; phylum Chordata; class Aves; order Accipitriformes; family Accipitridae; genus Buteo; species Buteo buteo. The sequence goes on along the minus strand of NC_134173.1, from coordinate 26,538,927 downwards.
CAGCTTGCTGAAAACACAGTCCAACACAGGTTCAGTCTTGTGCCTACACCCACAATCTGCTGAACCAGTTTTTGGCTGAATAGTTTCTTCATTTATTCAATCAGTTCAGTTCCAGCAGCAGCACATTTGAGCTGAAAGCTAGCTTGGATTCACCCCTCACACATGCCTTCTTCCAGCCAATGAATTAAAGTGCCTAAAGTTTTTATTTACAAATCAATGGATTATAACAATAACTTACCAATAAGAAGTTACATATGTTTTAGGGGAAAAGCATTAAAACCACGTATTTAAAACAAAAATTATTCTTTTCTGATTAGATGCAATATGATTTTAGTATCTTAAACTCTTTTTAAGGTGTATTCCTCAGAAACATATTGATCCTAACCAAATAGAAGGCTAGGTACCAGGCTAAGTATTATCTAGACTTTTCAATGTAATTTAGAAAGAACCAGTTGCAGATAAATCTAGGAAGAAAACTCCCTTACATTCAAAATAGAATTTGCCTATTCAAATGTTTATGCCATTTGGGTATTCTGTCCAGAATTTTCAAAACTGGCCTTAAATATTTAGGCATTCAGTGAAATCTGAGTAGCTGACATGCTTAGAAAATACCACTCTACATCTAGACTTTAAATAGAAAAATTATCCACTGCTGACAATGTGGGCAAACAGGAAATCTGTAGATAAGGATTATGAAACAGCAAAAGCAGCAAGATTTCAAGAAAGATTTAAACCTGTGCTTTTACACAATTACTCTTTAGCCTTGTTTCTACCTAAAAATTTTCAGGAAAGGCCCAGAAGCACAAGTCACGACCAAGAAGAGGCTTTTGAATGAATTTTTAGCAATGGCAATACAAGGACACTGAAGAAAGCAGGATTTTGGTTGTCAACATTGTTAACAGTTATGTTTCAATATAGACTTGCTTTCAGAAAGAGCACACAACATTGACAGGGCTGAATATCATATGAGAAACTTAGAGCCTCTTTGGATGCTTGAGGGTTTTGGTGTCCCAGTGAGGTGAAGCAATGCTCCAGCACTCCACAACAACTGAGACGAAAGCAAAGACTTGGCTATTATCCAGGCTAGGAGCAAAACAACTTCAGCTACACTTTGAGCAGCTGCACATCACCATTCTACATGAATCCCCAGGCCAGAAGGTGCAGGAAAACCCCAAGAAACCCATCACAACATCTTAACAGGTTTATAAGCATTACTCAGTAACATCTTAGCAGTACCCACTGAAACAAACTGCTGCATCTCAGTCTGCTACCACAGGCAACAGCAGCTTCTCATCTGAGATACTGTTGATCTGAATATACTTAATATTTCCCACCATTTAGGATATATAGGACTAGTACTGTAGAAATGCTGCATCCTGCCTAATCTGCAAACAATACCTGATTTACCCCCTGTATCGTCTTTTACTCCACCCAAAGTGCTCTCAGATCCCTTCCATGTTCCCCTTCTTCCTCCTTGCACAATCCCCTCCGGCATCCTTCTCTGCTTTGTTTGGTGACATCTCTGGATCAGAGGTATGTATGTGTAGACCGGCTAGCCAGCACATGCCTCTGTAATGTTCAGGCTGTGTAAGAAGAGAGCTATAATTAATTTTCTGCCCCAGGGGACATTAGTCTGGGGACACTGATGTCATCCAACCAGCTCCTGAACTTCACAAATCTTGCTGAAATCCAGTACCTTTAGGATCTCTACATCTCTGCCAGAAGTGGTGGAAAGCAGCTATCAGCTTCCTGACAGATGGGCAGCAGAGCTCAGAGGCGACTGCCAAAATCTTGTTTTCTGAGGGAGCGAGACAAGTAACAGGGCTGATACTAAAAGGTTTCCTCTGGCTCCCCTTCTGCGGAGGGGAAAGGGATCCCAATGGGCGAGCAGCAAGAGGGGACAGCACAGCCAGACCATCAGACCCTCTGAGGGGTCTCCTCTTGTTTAGTCAACAGCTGCAGCAAGGGAGCCAGGGAGAGCTGTGGAGCTTGGCCAGGTACAGCTGGGGCTCACTTCCACCAGGAGATACAGAGAGAATGCAAATCTGCTTCTGTGCAGTAAAAGTCTTGAATTCTCCTTCAAAGACACGTAGATGGTATACTCAAGAACCCTTCATTATCCTTCTTAACCTTGGCTTTTGGGGCTGCAAATCACTGTTCCAGTTTTAAGTTCCTGCTGTTTTTTTAAACTAAATGAGAGAATTCCACCCAAGAAACATTGATTTGGAAGCAAGTAACTGACTGTGGGGAGAGGAAGGAGGGATTAACCCCTTTCTCTGCTACATTGTCTTTTTCTAGGTAGCAACACAGAGACCCCAACCTTATTTTCTTTTCTGTTCTGCATGATTTTGCATTGATATTTAATTGTTAGAGATAACCATTTCCACATTAGGAAAGAGAAGACATGATGTCTCTGTACAAGCAGAACTTGTGCAGCCCATGTTTAAGAATTAGAACACGCAAAATCCATTTACATTTCATAGCTATTCATTCATAATTGAGCTTGCACCTAAATTTCTATGTCAAGCAGCACTTGACTGTGCATGACTCTTAAGAAGAAAGAATGGCACTTCAGTGTCACATTGACCTGCGTACCTTTTAGGGACATCTAAGTATGAAGAAGAGAAAACCCATGAGCCACTAAAACAAACTAGCTTCGCTTTATGAAATTGTTTACCAACATGTAACTATAAAAAGTAAAAGCACACAGCTGAGCTGTTCCATTAAAAAAATCATCTTCCCACAGGATCTCAGCTTTGTTTTAAATAAAGAACAGGCATTTATATTCTGATTAGAGATTTGCAAATACTGAGAGCAGTCACAAAAAAAAAAAAGAATAATTAATAGCTTTTACAGATATTATCTGCTTTTCTTTGAAAGAAATTTATTAGGTTTTGCTTCTGAGAAGCACATTTGCATTCTCCAACAGCACTTCATTTAAATTAATCCAGTCCCATCTTCCTGAAAATTAAAACGTATACCCAAATCTGTCAATACCTGGAAGTGCTGGAATCTTCTTAAAATGAAATTTGTATATATTTTTCCCTTTTCCCACTAGTAACAAGAAGTAGTTTCAATGTGGGGTACCAGCCCCTTGTTGTACTGCAATAAATGGGGTATTTGCATAAGGAATTAGCTTCCAAGAATTACATATGAATTACTGGTCACTGTCACTTGCTATTGTAACTTCACAGTAACTGATCAGGTGTTAAGTACCTGCTTACCTAATTGTTTCTGAAACTACCTTGGCCCTTCTTTAAGCATCAGGTAAATTGAGGATTTACTAACAAAAGAAAGGTGCTACTATTTTGTTTCCCACAGCTTGTATAAAATGCTATTCCACAAATTAGAAACAGCCTCTTTTAAAGCTACAGCAAACATGTGGTTCAGAACAGCTTCTTGTATTATTTTGTTGCATATTTGAGGTACCTGTACGAAAATGAAGAATTATATTTCTTGAAACCTTGTTTTCATGGAAGGTGTAAGTTAATTACAAAAATTTGTGTTGAGCAGAAAAAAAAGCCCCTGAAAATAAGTGAATCCCTTTTACGACTAATACTAAGGTTCAATAGCAAATGCAGTTACTCTTTCCAATGGAGAAACAAGGAAAACTCTCCTTAACAGGAGAGTTAAGGGATCTAATATGGCCAGCTGAGAAGGAACCTCCAACAAACTGTCACTAGTGAGGCACTTGGTTTTTTTTAAACCAATGACTAAAGGCATTAAGATCTAATTTCTGCACTCATGTGACTGACAACTCAGCCATCTAAATAAAAGAACAAGTCACCACAGAAAATAATATGATGGTTATGGCATACATCCTGAATTCAGGAAAAGCAAACAGCACAAATACCTTAGAAGGGAAGAAGGTTCCACTCCATCTCTACTAAAAGGTGAGGGAACAGTTTTTACAGCAATGAACTGCAGGTTCTAGAACCAATGTTTTGCTCTTGGATAAGCAATTAAATACATGCTTAGTTTAAAGCATCCAAACATTTACAGTGACTTCAATTAGTCTATCAGTATTCTTTAACTTTTCCTAATGTTATTTATCTTTGCAATTAAATAACTAAGATAAGGGATGTAAACAATGGCAGCAATCCTGTCTTACATCTCTGGAAGGGCATATTCATGAGTTGAAAGATGAGCTATCAGATTAATATCTTGCTGAGATATGGTCTGCCGCATGAATGTTGGGGAACCTGGGTGTTTTCAACACTTATGTAAAACTGTCCTAACAGATTATTAGCAGTATTTAAAAATACGTATTTTCCTTTCCTTTTCCAGATTAAAAAAACACTGCTCTCTTGAATCAGCTTCTTGAGAACAACATTGAAGAGTGAGACAAGATTTTGTAAATTCACAATGGTAAACTTGACAAAGAGTAATGAACAATCCTAAAATTCTGCAGATGTAACATAGGAAAGAAACTTTCTTCTAGGGTCCTTTGATCATAAGAGACTTATGGATAAAAATCAAAACGCAGAACTACCCCTGGAAGGTCACCTTTTTCCAGGACATACTAAAAAGCATAATATTACATATATACATGAGCATACAGTTACACATATTATGTAACTATAGCATAACTAGGCATAACCTCATGACATGCAATACGCAGCCACAGCATAGACATCTGCATTGCAGTGGGCGCTTGAGAGCTAAGCACCTCCTTGCAGTGCTAAGTCCGGAAGGGCAGCCTTATGAAGCAATCCTGAGGTGGCAAAGCCACTAGCAAACATGGAACAGTTTGCATGTGGATGGAAAGTCACCTCTCAAAGATACAGACATTTATCTGCAAGCTCACAACTAACATTTTTGTCTGGTCATGCAATTGCAACCAGGGATTACCAGAATGTATGAGGGAGACTGAGAAAGATCTCTTGATGTCATATAAAAAGCTCTTTCACAATCAAATACATGGTGGCCTTGGAGCCTGATAAGGTTTTCAGACCTACTCCTGCTACTGGGAGGCTGGTCCAGAACTGTGTCACAAATAGTTAAAGAACCCTAAACCTTTAACCTGAATGCATTCACAACCATTTTATGTATCCATTACACTTCCACAGGGCACTGTTGGCATGACTGGCTCTTCTCCCTCCTCAGTGTTTTATTCTTGCTATATTTAGAATGTGTAAGCATATGCCATCTCAGCTTTTGTCCTGGCAGGCAAAGAGCCTCATTAGATAGAGCTCCTTCCTCTTACCATCCTGTTGGTTCTCCTCCACATCCCGCCCAGTTTATTTTACATTTCTTTAACAGAAGTGATCAGAACTGCTCCTGCTCTCCACAGGAGGTTTTACAGCCTTTATCGATACTTGTCCTCAACTGAGAATACCTTCCTAGGAATACATGATTTTATAATTTCTCCTTCTCTCCACCAATTTACAAGCCTCCAAAGGACAGCAAACCCACTTCTGTGTGATTAACAAATTCTCCCAACAATATTCCCCAGCTTCCCATGGTAGCCAGTAGCCTTTCTATTCTTTGTGTTGCAGGGAACTGGCGGTACATTGTTACGGAGGATAAATATGCTCATGTAAGCTGCATTTGGAAGGGGTAAAGGCAAAAATGTCAACATTTGCCACTAACTACCCCCCAAAAATGTCAAAGAATTACTGGTGATTAGTGCTTACTTCTGTCACTACATATAACCATACGCTACAGTGAGGTACAAAACCATTCTACAAATTACAACTTTTTATGAACTCTGCACAAGGAAGCCCATAGTTCAAGAAGATATTGAATAAAATGTCAGGAAGGGCTTGGGAAAGGTTTTTTGTTTTCAAGTGTTTGAGGGAGGCAGGGGGATGTTTTTAAGGGAAGCACATCTAATAAATGTGAACAAAAGTTAAATCTTCAGAATAGAACAATTATGGGATAAGATGAACCAATTACATCAAGTTTACTTAGTCCAAATAGGTATATGCATAATGATCTTACCCTTTCTTTAACACATTTAAAACCAAACAAAAATAATACTGTCAGCAATTTTGCTTATCTTGAACAACAATCAGGACAGCTCAGGTTAAGCAAGCAATGGCCAGCAGACAGGTGGGGAAGACAAAACAGACAAGTTTCTACTACTATCCCTCTTATCCCCTTGGCAGCAGAAGGAACACCAAGTCTCTTCTCCATTTTCTCTCTCCAAACTCTTCCTTCTGCCCATGAAAGCAACTAAATCCAGCTTTGCCAATGTTTCTGAAAATAACTGAGGGATAGATTGAGAACCAGCTTGTACTGATGCTGACTTAGGTAACTTCTTTGAGGACAGTAAACCAATGATAACCACAGAAAACAAAGGGCTTTCAGAAACTAACAAAGTGCCACAGTCAGTCTTAGACACTGCTTTCAAATAATACATTACATTTTATGTCCTGAAACAAGTCAGATTTAAGGCTTTGACTATAAAAGGTATTTCCATCCATCCTAGCTCAAAAGTTGCTAATGGTAGAGAGTGAGCACTACACTGAGGATTAGTTGTAAAGGTCACACAGTAATAAAAAGGGATACCAACCATCAGTAGTGCAAGACCCTTCCGGGGCAGGTTTTTGTGAATATGGGATTGGTGGACTACTTGAATCTGACATGTCTTCATCCTCCTCTTCATCTTCCATTTCATTAACCGTTTGGTTGGTAGAAAAGTCCAGGTTTCCATTTTGTGAATATCGATGTACTAACTCTTTATCCAACTCTTCTACCTTTGGCTTCACATCTGAGAAGAATAAAAAAATAAAATAAACTTTTCAACAGAACTTGCATCTATCTCCTTTTAAAATAACCAGCATGCCATTCTTTCTCTTTAATGAGGACTAAGATTCAAATTTTGTGTCACACAATGAACTACTTTGCAGTTTTTGTTGGGTTTGTTTGTTTGTTTTAATGAAATGCATCCCACCCTATTCTCACACAGAAAAACAACAATTGAAATGTGCCATACTTTCATGGTTACCTTCCGGCAAGAAAGGAGGCTGGTCAGGATCCAGGTACAGCTGTGAGAAGATCGGCCGTGGGACAACGCTGCTACATCTCAGAGAAGCTTCTATAGAGTTATGAAGAGCTTCTTCAAAACGGGCAGATTTTAGTTGCCCTGCATATGAATTCCCCATGATCTAAAAACACAAAGAAAACAGCTGATAAGGGGGTGGGAAAATGCACATGTAAATGCACTTATAAATGAAGAGTGAGGTCTTGTTAACATCCATCATGACAGTGATATAAAGTTAGTAAAGTATACTATGAAAATTACACCTCTAACTAGTACTACATGTTCACATTTTGCTCTCAATCTGGTAGACTGTATCTTCTTGTTGCGATAACAGCTTTTAGCACATTTCTAACACTCTGCTTTTTGTCTTCTGCATACATAGCCTCTCAACAGCCTCAAGAATCTGCCTGGTGTAGAATTTAATGGAGGGTAGATAAAACTTTTATTATTGTCTTTTTTAGGATTTTCAGAGTAGGCTACAGAAGGGTGTGTAACACAGAAAATTAAAAACATCAAGTTTGGTTTCCTCACTAGTTGTCTAAGTGTGTTCACATTATCTTACTTGTCAGTATGCCATCATTTGAAGAGAAACAATACAAAGAGCCAGCCAATAACTTGAATTTTTGCTCTTGCTAATATTAATTGAAATTATGTAGAAGGTCAGTTCTCTGTCTTTTCAGGGTCTTCACCTCTTGTCTTCAGTGTAACACTATGATTTACATGTACTCTGATCCATATAATTCAAATGATCTCATCATACTCTTACAACAAAAGATGTAAGTAAAAAAAAAAAAAAGATAAATAACCAAACCATACACAGCAAATGCTGTGAAATATTTTTATTTTAAATTGTGCTTTATACTAGTATAGTGGTAACCATCATTTAAATATCTGCTTTTACAAGTAATATTTATGTTTTTATCAATGATGAATTTATGAACTTCATTAAATACTCAAGCACAACCAGACCTGTAGATCATTACTTCTCCTTGGGTGACATTATACAGCCCATAGACTGTTATACTTGTGCCCCAGCATTAGGATACAGACTCTCAAATGTAAACATTTAGTAGGCTGGCCATGGAAGGTTTTACAATGAACTAAGGGAGACTCATTGAAACATGAAATTTTCCACTTTGCTGGATCATTATACAATATAACATTTCCTCCAAAGAAACAGCAATCTAACATTTTCCAATATTCTGAATACAAGACTGCATTTTCAGAGAATTTTATTTCAACAGAGATAACTTCTCCCCAATTAAATCAATAGATAGAAAAGTACAAAACCTTATAATGTTATCTTTGTACTTCCCTTCAGTAGATGTCACCTAGCCCTATGACCAGGAAGAGACCTTGGCCAGAAAGATAAGTTGGCATTTAGAAAACCTACAATCCACTCCTGCTTTATCACTGGGTTGCTCAAGGTCCTCAAGGCTACCTGTAAAAGGGCAATAATGATGACAGCCACTTAGAGCAGCATTTGAGATCTGCTGGTATAGACAAATATCTAAGAAATAAACATTATTATACTACTGGAATCGATAGGCATGAAGCTTATCTAATTACTCACCTCCAACCTGGGAGAGAGGGTCAGTTCCCTGTTCAGTCAGAGACTTCATACAACTTTGGGGAAAAAAAAAATTCCACACCTCTGACTTAGACTGGCTTTTAATAAATTCTGGGGCAACAGCATTTCCCTAGCCCAACCAGAGACAATATAAACACAATTTCTTAACACGATGCATTCAGGTATTTCAGCAATAAAATACTTAGGACAAGTAGATTCTCTTTTTAATTCTGTAAGTTTTCATTAAATTTGGAAATGGCAGGGAGTGTGTATAAACACACAACTACAAAGTGAGTCAAGGAAAAAGTTACACTGAAGTTGGATTAAGGTTGCAGAACACTAAATCCTGTCAGGTGCCTTTGAACAAAGAATTGAT